>NC_079913.1:9669483-9749860 GCF_024868665.1 Triplophysa rosa
AGAGAGAGAGAGAGAGAGAGAGAGAGAGAGAGAGAGAGAGAGAGAGAGAGAGAGAGAGAGAGAGAGAGAGAGAGAGAGCAGAACCATCTATGACACTGAAGCTAATTAATAGAGTTGGATAATACAGAGGCAGAGCGTGGAAGACAGTGTTAGTAATAACTGCTCCAGGTGAGGAAGACGGCTTGCAGAGGGGAGACAGTTTCTTAAATGAAGAGATGCGTACACTGTAGCAACATCTGAAGATTACAGTCACCACGTCTTTTCTAGCATCCTAAAGATTTGGACAGCCCTGCAATGAAGATTGCCCAAAATAGTGACGAGCGAGCTCGCAGATAGAAGTGTGAATGACGGAAGACATGTGACTCCAGCAGAGCAGATAATTCAGTAAATACTCAGTTTCTGAGCTTCTGTCATTCTCCTTGCACACAAACATCCCACACACAAAAACAAACACAATGATGTTATATGCGCTCGCAGCTATAGAGACCTATTCGGTAGTTAAAAACAAGACCTTTAATTAGATGTGAGAAAGAGATTATGTGTGTCTGCACATAAATAATAATCTTTGAGATGATGTAATGTGTGAACATATTCATGCGTGTGAACTGTGAATGTGTGCATTTATAATGTGGTATCAACACCACAGTGTGGACAGAAGGCCAAAATGTTGAAAAATACATATTTTTGTTGATTAGGGACAGAGAACACTATTGGATTGATTCTGTAAAAGAATACAGCTTTCAAAATATTCTGTTCTGTTTGTTTAAAGCTCCCGAACAGCTTGACACAGCAATGTGAGTTTGGGGCGGAGCCATCTGTTTTGCCGACCAATGGAAGAAGGCGGGAGTGTTCAGGAAACCTGTTTGAAAACAGTCAGTATTTTAAAATTCTTATGTGCCTCTGTATTGTTTTAGTTTAAATAAATATCTGTTTTAATATATAAACAACAAAAATTCATCTATATTATGAATATGACAGGATTAAACTGTAGGCCGCATGTTATCGCAAACACAGCAGTGAAGTTTGTACGCCACAGATTATCGGCAAAAGCTGAAGAATCATATGCTAAACAGCGAGTGGAAAAACCACCCCTCAATCCCTCCACCTCTCGTTCTCTGTTTCTTTCCCTCTGTTGCTTAGGTAACATGATGTCACCACATCCCCTGCTGACACCTTGAAGACTCATCGAAGACTCATGAAGACTGTCCTCAACGTGAGCAGCACACACGGGCTCATCGATGCCCGTGCTCACACATCTTAACGCACAGAGGTTCTGATGGCCAGAGAACTGGCATGGTAAGGTTTTAATGGAACTGTAGTGCTTTTTCTTGTCAATGTCTGGCATGTGAAAGCATGTGGGTGGCAATGAGGTCCTTCTGAAGTACACGGTGTGTTGCAACAGCCCACGACACACAGAAGTTAAATGCTTCTGATGTCGCAGAACACTTTTTCTTATAAATAGCCGCAATTGATGCATTTCTCTTTTTCGAGGCGCTGGCACTGCAGCGTGGCCTGTGTGCCTTGATGCATTATTCAGCACGTCAGGCAATAGCTAGAATGTTTGTATACGTGGATATCTATCTATCTATCTATCTATCTATCTATCTATCTATCTATCTATCTATCTATCTATCTATCTATCTATCTATCTATCTATCTATCTATCTATCTATCATCTCTCTCTCTCTCTCTCTCTCTCTATCTATCTATCTATCTATCTATCTCTATCTCTATCTCTATCTATCTATCTATCTATCTATCTATCTATCTATCTATCTATCTATCTATCTATCTATCTATCTATCTATCTATCTATCTCTCTATCTCTCTCTCCTCTCTCTCTCTCTCTCTCTCTCTCTCTCTCTCTCTCTCGCTCTCTCTCTCTCTCTCTCTCTCTCTCTCTCTCTCTCTCTCTCTCTCTCTCTCTCTCTCTCTCTCTCTCTCTCTCTCTCTCTCTCTCTCTCTCTCTCTCTCTCTCTCTCTCTCTCTCTCTCTCTCTCTCTCTCTCTCTCTCTCTCTCTCGCTCTCTCTCTCTCTCCTCTCTCTCTCTCTCTCTCTCTCTCTCTCTCTCTCTCTCTCTCTCTCTCTCTCTCTCTCTCTCTCTCTCTCTCTCTCTCTCTCTCTCTCTCTCTCTCTCTCTCCCTCCTGTCTGTACTGGATTCAGATCGGAGGGATTTTGTTGAGGAAATGTCAGTGTGAAGCAATGATCAGCCACGAGTTACATCTAACGGAGAGTGTTTGGTGTACCGTTTGGAGTGTAAGCGCTGTTGATCAGCTTGTGCTGATCGAATGGCAGCGGCTGAAAAAGTTAGCCTTGATAAGCTAACGCGGAGGCATGGCATTAGAGTTATCCCCACGGATCGCTGTTCGGTGGAGGATTGTAGTTTAGCTATAGCGCAAGTTGTTGGTTACAAAAGCATTCTATCAGCATCAAGAATGAACAGCGCGGTTGTTTTGTTCCTCGATGATGTGAATAAAGTTAATGAGATTGTTGCAAGTGGAGTTGTTATTAATGATTCTTATACGAAGGTAATGCCTCTGATGCAGCCTGCGAAAAGAATTATGGTTTCCAATGTTCCACCGTTCATAAGAGATGAAGTGATTGAGAAAGAACTGGCTAGACATGGAAAAGTTGTTTCTCAGATCAAGAAGATTGCTTTAGGATGTAAATCGACGCAACTAAAACATGTTGTTTCTTTTAGAAGTCATGTTTATATGGTACTGAATAATGAAGGTGAAGAATTGAATCTTGCTTTGAAGTTTAAAATTGACAATTATGATTATACCATATATGCTACATCGGAAACAACTAAGTTTTTTAAATGCGGGCAGGAGGGACATCTTGCCCGAGCGTGTCCTGGGATTGTAGAAATTGCAGTGCCACATAATGTTGTTGTTGCAGATGGACAAAACAAACAGGATGGTTGTGAAAACCAGCAACAAGAAGATAAAGTGGTGAGCGAGAATGGAGTAATTAGGGATGATATACAACAAACTAATCAAGAAGGGAATAATGAGGAAGGAAGAGTTGTGGAGAAAACAAATGGTGTGGCTGCAGAGGTAGAAATTTCAAGGGATGTTGACATGACAGAAGATGATAATCTTTTTAAAACACCAACTTTGAAAAGGAAAAATAAAACCAAGAAGGGTGGAAAAAAAACAAAAAAAGAACCGGTTCAGGACAAACAAGATGATGAGATGTTTGGAGTTCTTTCTGATTGTAGTAATTCTGATGATTCAGTAACAGAGAGTGAGAATGAATCTGTGAGTTCACTTGATTCAGTCTCCCTAAAAAGGCTGGGGAGGAGTGCATATACTATTGAGAGAATTAAGTCTTTTTTGTAAACAACAAAAGGAATGAAGGGAATTAAAGTTGACGATTTTTTTCCGGATCGTGGTTTGTTTATAGAGTCAGCAAAAGTGGCAATTAAAGAAACAGGGTTGGGGGGTTTAACAGAACAGGAGGTATACAGGTTGAGGAAATTTGTTCAAAAGTTGAGGTCAAGTATGCTGAATGATGAAAAACAAGTGTTATAATTTTTCTTTTTTTTCCTTTTTGCCTCTTTTTGTTTAGCTCGGTGTCTTTTTTTATTCACTTTATGAATAATTTAAAACTGGGCGTCTAAACATAAATGGTGCAAGAGATTATAGGAAGAGAGCAATGCTCTTTGAACTAATAAGGCAAAAACATGTTGATGTTATGTTTATTCAAGAAACCCATAGTGATTTAAAAAATGAAAGTGAATGGATGATGGAATGGGAAGGAAAATTGTTTTTAAGTCATAAGAGTACAAATAGTGGTGGTATTGCCATCCTATTAAGTAAGAATGTTACTCCTGTTTTAGTTGATATAGAAAATGTAATTGAGGGTAATTTGTTAAAAGTATGGCTCAGCTTTGAGAATTTTACTGTTGTTTTTCTGAATGTATATGCGCCAGTAATGGGAGGTGAACGAGTTTTGTTTTTAAATAAGGTTAAAAGTGTTGTAGAAGCCTGCAAACCCGAAGAGTATTTATTTATAGGGGGAGATTTTAATTGCACTGAAAATGATGCTGTTGATCGGAATCATAAAGAACCACATTTGGCTTCACATCGTGTGCTGAGACAAATTGTAATAGAACATGAGTTGTATGATGTCTGGAGAGTGTTAAATAAAACACAGAGACAGTATACGTGGTCACAAATAAGAGAAAACCATATAACAATGGCTCGATTGGATAGATGGTACTGTTTTAAACATCATTTTAGTTGCATTAAGAATTGTGTAATTTCACCGGTAAGCTTTTCAGATCATGGGTTAGTCTGCTGTCATATTTTTATTGTTAATATCAAGCCAAAAAGTGCTTATTGGCATTTTAATATTGGGTTATTGCAAGATAAGTTTTTTCGGGAAGTTTTTATTTATTTTTGGAATAATTTTAAGAACAAGAAGTCTCTGTTTACTTCTTTGCAGTTATGGTGGGAATATGGAAAGGTGGAAATACAGCAACTGTGCCGTATGTATACTCTCAATAGTTCTAGAGACACTTCTCAGTTATTAGAGGCTTTGGAAAAAGAAATTGTAGATTTACAAAATTTAGCGGACTCTACAGGAGATCATGAATGCTGTAAAAGTTTAAGGGGAAAAAAAAGGCTTTGGATGATATGTTGGGGTTTAAGGCACAGGGTGCACTGGTACTTTCACGTTTTCAAAATGTGACGCACATGGATGGCCCGACCAAATATTTTTTTGGACTTGAAAAGAAAAATGGTCAAAGAAGAATTATACATTCCTTGTTATCTGAATCTGGTACAGAACTTACAAATGTCAAGGAAATTCGGAAAAGAGCAGTGAATTTTTACTTGGAGTTGCACAAGAGTGAACATGTGGAGGTCAGTGGAATTGCCAGAGAGTTTTATGTAGGTCTGCCTAAAGTTCCGGATAAGGATAATGAGGAACTGGAAAAACCTTTGACTACAGGTGAACTGTTTGTTGCCCTGAACAGTATGGAGTGTGGTAGGGCCCCAGGGATAGATGGTATTCCTGTGGAGCTTTACAAGACATTCTGGGATGTTTTAAGGGATGACTTGCTAGCAGTACTCAACGACAGTATGACCAAAGGGTCATTGCCTACGAGCTGCAGGAGAGCAGTCATTACGCTTTTACCGAAGAAAGGTGACCTAAGAGACATAAAAAACTGGCGACCCGTGTCACTCTTGTGCTCCGATTTGAAGATTTTGTCCAAGACTTTGGCTATTAGATTAAGAGAAGTGATTGGTCGGGTCATTCATGTAGACCAGACATATTGTATACCTAATAGATCTATTTTTGACAAATTTCATTTGATCAGAGATATTCTAGACATTTCTAGATCTTTAGACTTGAATTGTGGTCTTATTTCTTTAGACCAAGAAAAAGCCTTTGATCGGGTGGAACATGAGTATCTATGGCAGACGTTAAGAGAATTTGGATTCAATCCAAAGTTTATTGAAATGATTAAAGTGTTGTATGGAGATATTGAGAGTATACTTAAAATTAATGGAGGGTTGAGTACTCCTTTCAAAGTTACGAGAGGTATAAGGCAAGGGTGTGCTTTGTCAGGCATGTTGTATGATTTGTCTATTGAACCCTTGTTACTAAGAATTAGAGCAAATATTGATGGATGGAGTATACCAAATTCTGAGGTCAAGGTCAAGTTGTCAGCTTATGCTGATGATATTATTGTTATGGTTAAAAAACAAGAAGAAATAAACATTTTGCAAAGAATAATCAATGATTTTGGAAAAATGTCTTCAGCAAAGGTAAACTGGTTAAAAAGTATGGCTATAATGTGTGGGCGGGGGGAGAGAAGATACCTTCCTAAGCTTCCTGCTGGACTTGAATGGAAGAAAGGAGGTTTTAAATATTTGGGTGTATTTCTTGGAGATGATTCAGTACAACAAAAAAACTGGGAGGGTGTCCTGGAGAAGACAAAAGGAAAATTAGAAAAATGGAAATGGCTTTGGACAAAAATGTCATTTAGAGGAAGAGTTATAGTTATCAATAATTTGGTGGCCTCAACATTCTGGCATCGGCTAGCATGTATTGAACCCCCAAATGGACTCCTTGCAAAACTGCAGACAATCATAGTGGAATTCTTTTGGACTAAGTTTCATTGGGTACCGCAGAGCATTCTATATCTTCCTAAAGAAGAAGGGGGCCAAGGACTAATACATCTGGCTAGCAGGAGAGCAACTTTTCGTCTACAATTTATTCAAAGACTCTTGATGGGACCTAAAGATCTTGTGTGGAAGGATGTTGCTAATTTCATTTTAAGTCAAGCTGGAAATTTGGGACTTGAATCTTCTTTATTTCTTGTGGACACTTCTAAGATTCAATTAAATGGACTGACTCCATTTTACAAAAGTGTTTTTAAAGTTTGGAGTCTGTTTGAAAAAAAGAGAGAAGTATCTGAATGTTCTTTATTTTGGTTATTAGAAGAGCCTATTGTTTATGGGGCAAGATTGGATATTACTTCTGAAGTGGCATTGGGGTTTGAACATATGTTACGTATGTCAAAGAATGTTAAATTATATAATCTAATAACTGCTGGTGGGCCTGACTTGGATAATTTGAATAAGGTGGCCTCAGTTTTGGGTCTAAAATCAATAAGACTAGTTGAAAAATGTTTGGAATTGGTGAAACAGAAACTTACTGTACAAAAAAAGTCTCTCATTTTGAGTTTTTGTAAAGGAAATTTGCATCCAAATAAGAACGATCCTTTCCTGGGGGTTTATATCACTTCTAATTTTGGAGGTTGTGGGGGAAAGTTGTTGGATGCTTCTTGTTTAGAAGATTTACATTTTTTTGAGGTTGACGGGAAGAAATTGTATAGATGCTGTGTTAAAGTTATGAATAAGAACACCTTAAAGGATAGAGTGGATACTGTTTGGAGGGAAAAATTGCATTTGAATGATGATGTTAATCCGGTATGGAGGGTTTTTTATAAACCTCCTTTAGAAAAAAGAATTGGGGATTTGCAATGGAAAATTTTACACGGCGCAGTTGCTGTCAATGCTTTTGTAAGTGTGATAAATCTGAGTGTTAACAATGTGTGTCCTTTTTGTGAGGAGAAAAGGGAAACAATATTTCATTGCTTTATGGAATGTACAAGATTGTGTGATTTATTTGTTTTTTTGGGTTTGTTGTTTAGCAAATTCAATGTACTGTTTAATATTCAGAGTTTTATTATTGGGTATCAGCACAAATCAGAAAATAGAATGAAATGGCAATTATTAAATTTTATTATAGGTGAAGCAAAAAAGGCAATTTATATAAGTAGGAGAAATAAAATTGAGGGATCAAGAGGATGTGAAGTTGTATCTATTTTAAAGAATATGATAAAAGCAAGAGTCTGGATTGATTTTAAGTTTTATAAATGATGAATAACCTGATGTTTTTCTCGATACCAGTGGTGTTATAATGATGCAATATGTTCAGTTGTTGATGATTCTTTATTTTTTTCTCTTGAATTGATGTAATTTATTAATATTTGTATGTGCTATATATTAATATGGTATATATATATTTATAGAAGTGTGTGTGTTGTGATATGTATATATATACTATTATGTATTGTTTTATTATTTTGTTTTGTTTGTTTATTGGAGGTGTGTGATTTGATGTGGACATGTAAATTATATGGAATTTAAAAGTCACAAAATCTTATTCTATCTATTCTATCTACTACTATCTATCTATCTATCTATTATCTATCTATCTATCTATCTATCTATCTATCTATCTATCTATCTATCTATCTATCTATCTATCTATATATCTATCTATCTCTATCTATCTATCTATCTACTACTATCTTCTATCTATCCTATCACTATCTATCTACTACTATCTATCTATCTCTCTATCTCTATCTATCTCCTATCTTCATCTCATCTCTCTACTCTCTACTCTCTCTCTCTCTCTCTCTCTCTACCATCATCTCTTCTCCCTCTCTGCTCTCTCTCTCTCTCTCTCTCTCTCTCTCTTCTCTCTCTCTCTCTCTCTCTCTCTCTCTTCTCTCTCTCTCTCTTTCTCTCTCGCTCTCTCTCTCTTCTCTCTCTCTCTCTCTCTCTCTCTCTCTCTCTCTCTCTCTCTCTCTCTCTCTCTCTCTCTCTCTCTCTCTCTCTCTCTNCTCTCTCTCTCTCTCTCTCTCTCTCTCTCTCTCTCTCTCTCTCTCTCTCTCTCTCTCTCTCTCTCTCTCTCTCTCTCTCTCTCTCTCTCTCTATCTATCATCTCTCTCTCTATCTATCTATCCATTCATCCATAAAGCGTGAGAAAGAATCAGCTGTTTTCTCGACCCCTCCTCTCTCCCCTCATCCCTCACTAATGTTACTATCTTTGACGAGACTGGCACACGCTTACACTGAACGCCTCACCACATGCACATATGGAGAAAGCAACACACACATTTACTCACACACAGACACAGGCTAGCCCGAGGACAGCACGCGCTTAAGAGACAACCTCCTGACACACGCACACACACACACACACACACACACACACACACACACTCAAGTGCGTTCTGTAGACCGAATACACCAACACAGAGGCGAATCATTCTGCTGGAAACCACAGAGAATAAAGACTGGAGCAAGCCCCCCTCCCCTCCTTCCCTCTCTCTCTCTCTCTCTCTCTCTCTCTCTCTGAGCATTACAGCAAGGCATTGCGCAGGATTTAACTCCCCTCTTATTTATTTTAATAATTTCTTTTTTTTTAATTCCGTCTTTTCTCCAGTGGGAGCCGTCGCTCGTGGCAGCCGTCGCTCCTGGCAGCGGGCAGATATTTTCATTTCCATATCGGAGCGTTACGAGAGCTGCCATTCGCTCGTTTCTCCAACAGCCGTGCGTGAGCGCGTGTGCATGTGAGCGTGTGTGAGCTCGGGGGGGACGCTGGGAAGGACAGCATCTAAAGACGGTGAGTAAAATACTGTTCACCTATAACACACAAGCACCACACATTCAAATGTTTTGATGGTTAATATTTGATACGCAAGACCATCTGGTTGAGAAGATGGATGATTTAATGTGATGCATGGCACGTGGACTGATTCTGTTTTGGGTTATAGATCTAACGTTGTTATTCAGTTTTTGTTTAGACACAAAGGATATGTAAGGGTGTGTGTGTTTGTTAAAGCAGGTTTCGTACTGGAATGCTGTTATTAGGTGTATATGTGCATGTAGGTGTGAGATTGTGTCTACAATATGGAATCCTGAGAATACCTTTGGACACATCCATCTATTCACACACACAGATGCGTGTGAATGCTAGGACAAAAAAAACTGCCGATAATATATCTTTGTATGTCCACATATACAGTATGTCTTTATTGTGCATGTGTGCCCCTTTTTTGTTTGTGAGCGTGTAATTCTGCTTTTAATAATTGATGGCCGTGGCCTCCGCGTCTTTGTTTCTGCCGTTTCTTCTTGCCTCTGTTGACTCCGACTGCCTCAAAGTAAAGAGAAAATTAACCAGGTGGACTAGTTCAGGGGTGAACACCGAAAGGGCGTTTCTATTTACTTATGTGTTGCAAGACACACAGGGAACCGACACGCATGCTCTCACACACATGCACACAGCTGACCTTGTGCTTTCACAGGAAGTTAGTAAGACGTGTGGTGAGAATATGAGAAATATGTGCGGGACTGAATGTGGAGAGAGATGCTGCTAAAGTGAGAGACTGTTAAATGACGTGTGTGCGTGTGTTTGTGTGTGTGTGCGTGTGTGTGTAGTCTGCATGCTTCAGAGTCAAATGACACCATTCCTCTAACTAATTATCCTCTCTTCACACACACACGCACGCACACACACACACACGCACGCACGCATGCACGCACGCACACACACACACACACACACACTCATATTATCACGCTGTCATACTCGTACGTTCTAGGAAACGTAATGGGAACATATTTGCATGCTGAGAAACTGCACAGAAACACCTTTACAAATGCACGCACGCACGCACGCACGCACGCACGCACGCACGCACGCACGCACGCACACACACACACACACACACACACACACACACGCACACACACGCACACACAGTGACTTTCATTGACTATATATACTGTGCTAATGATATATTCCATACCTGACACATACTGTACACCTAACCATCACCGAAACCTTTCTGCATTGGTAGATTGCCATCAAGACATTATTAACTATGTTTATTGAGCCATTTTCCTTGTGGGGAATGTTGGCCAGGCCCCACATTTATAGATGATTTCTGGTTTTACTATCCTGGTGGGAAAATTTGATCCCTGTAATGTAGGCAAAACCTGACCCACACACACAGACACAAACTCCCTCTCTCTCACACACAAGCAATATAACCTCTAAATGTCTGCACATTTTTCCACTGTGCCGTTTCAGATGACAGCCTGGTGAATTGGTGTTGCGTTGCGTTGCGCAAACACACACTCACACACACTGATGGATGTGGCAGGTGACAAGGCCGCAGTGTCACAGAGAGCAAGTCTAAGACAGCAGCGGCCATTTTACAGCCATCATTCTGCCGTAAACAGAAGCAACTTGTAACCTTGTGCCCGATACGACCCGAGAAACACACACATGCACATTCACAGCATTGCATTACACAACCGATGTTACATAATGTTACGTCATTATAATAATAATATTCCCGCCTCTATCATGTGCTGAAAGTGTTAATGTACTGTACCGCAATGAACAGAATCTACTGTGTTGCTGCCGTTTGGTGCACTGGAGACGTGTATTACAGTAAGTACTGCTGTATAGCAGATTGCTGTGTTCCCAGAGGAAAATTTTATTGCTCAGAGGCCGGGTTTTTCTAGATCAAGAGACTTAACGGAGATCGCTGTAATGTTTGATTTAAGGGTCAATGTCTCTGATGTTTCTTCTAAAATACCTTTAAGACAATGAGATGAGTGTCGACAAACAGGAAGAAATTAAAGCGGTTAAATAAATCGGATAGAATTGCTTAAATAAATTGGTCCTTGAGAATTTAATGAAATAGTTTGGATTTTTAAGTTTGACTGTGTATCTTTGATTTTCGATTGCAGATAGTGATATTATTGAGATTTTTCTGAAACTGAGCATTAATGTGAGATCTTTTTCCTTATTTTTCTCATTTTATTTGTATTTAATTGTTTTATATCCAGGACCTTGTAAAATTGATGAATAGTGTAGTGATTGAAATACTTTCTATTGAGGATGTTTGGGTGGGACATAAAATGGCTCATCCTTTATATTAAAATAGCCTATAAGCTTTAAAGTTATCACTGGCTTGAATCTTGAACCATTGCTACATCCTACTGAGATGGGTGATATTGGGGGAGGGGCATCCTCATTTTAGAAAGCATTTGATTGGACAGAAATTTGTGGCGCAAGATGAGTCATTAATGTTTCAGGTTGTTTTCTGAGCAGAAAGAAACTCTATATTACAAGCGTGTATGTTTACATTTACATTTATGTATTTGGCAGACGCTTTTATCCAAATTACATTGCATTAAACTTTACATTTGTTTCTGACTACGTGCAATCCCTGGGATCGAACCCATGACCTTGGCATTGCTAGCGCCATGCTCTAACCACTGAGCCACAGGAAAGCTGGTTTGATAGGATTCAAACCCACAGTTTGATCATTCCTGTGGGTGATATACAGTATTATAGTCATTTCCATCACAGCACAGAACTGGAATATTGTCAAACTAGAGAATTGTCATTATTGTGAGTGTGTGTGTGTGTGTTGGAGGTCAATTGCTCATTTATGTAGAATGCGCATAAGGGATAGAATGAGTTGATCTTATCAATCTGTCAAGGTTAATTTGAGTTAAACCACAGCTACTAAACTCATTCACACTAAAACAGGCAACTTCTAAAACCTGACTGTCCCTCAAACTCTCTGTGCAGTGTCTTCACTGTCTGGCCCCATATCGCTGCCCGTGGAGGCTGGCATCAGGGCCAGCTGATGCCACAGCAGATCTGAGGCAGCTGCAGTTGTAGAAGCAGAGACATGCAGCTCAGCACTGAACCTGCAGTGAGTCGCAGGAGGAGAGGAAACCCGGACAGCAAAGGTGAGACCAGCACACACACTTACAGCACACACACTTACTGCACACACACACACACACACACACGCACACACACACACACACACTTCTAAAGTAAATCTAGGTTTTCACCTCTACAAGGAAATACCCGTGCTTGCAAAAAATAGTTGCAGGTAAGCTGAGGTATTAGAGGTTCTGGCTTTGCGTGAATGTGTAATCAATCATCTTTGGCAGATATGGTTAAGTCTGCTATATGTTTTCTTTACATGGGAATTTACATGTTCCAAGGGAATATGCGCCAAGATAATATATATATATATTCAGTATATGAAGAGTTTGGTTCCAAAATGAGATAACTTTTATTATGTTATCATGTTTTTATTGTGTTAGTTAGCTGTATTTTTTTTGTTTTTATGGCTTAAATCAAAACAAACCAAATGCAGTTTGATTGATATTAATTGGAATGCACAATAAAAAAAACATGATTTTTGATTTTCTTTTTTTAAATGGAGTTATCTCATTTTGGAACCAAACTCTTCATATATATTACATTTTTAAAGTAGCAGGTTTTTTCAAGCATCTTGGCAACGTTGCTACAAACTGGGCTGATGCATTGATTGTATGTGTTTGCGTGTGTGTGTGTATAGATTAGTATAGAGTAAACATCACCAGCTGCCCCAGCAACAGATGGATTAGAACGGCTTTAGTTAATATGCATCTGATTAAAGATTTGCGTGTAGCAAAGCAGATGCAATAGCATGCATAGTTTTGCTGCATTGTCCACATATACATTAGTCATAATACTGACCTGCTGGTTTAACGTCAAACACTCTATGTATGATTGAAGTTTATCGAGCACGCAATCACTTGTTGGGTTTACGGCATAGTTGTTCACATAGGGTACATAACAGAAAGAGAACACTGTTTTCATAACTGCCGTCATGTGCCTGTCACACGTTTATTTTCAGCCAAAGGGATGAAAAAGGAAGAACGTACGGCACTAAAGAGACTGTAGATAGTAAAGGAGACAAAATAGCAATTCCACAATCATTAACTACATAGTTTAGACGTGGGGATTAATTATTGAGATTACATAGAATTGTGTGAGTGTGTATGAGTGTGTGTTTGGGATGGTTGAATGTGTCTCTGATTACAGAGGGATCAGAGTGTTGAGGTTGGTCGGGATCAGATATCTGAGTGCCGTTACTGCATCTGTCTGCACGCACACTGCCAAACACTCGCACACACGCGTTTAACATTGACTGAGACAACTGGGAACTCAATGTTTGAACCGCTGTGCCCACTGATAACATGTGCTCATGTCATCATCAAGCACACACACACAAAGAACATTTGTTGTGTGTTTGTTTTGTCAAGGCAGAAGACCTTCTCTAGTACATTAGACTTCCAAGTGGTGATGGGACCCAACCCAGTATCATAAACAATTATTGTTTAAAAGTAAACAAAAATGTCCTTAAAATTAAACATTGATTAACTGTTTAACATTAGGGGTGTAACAATGTAATGTGGCAAAATATAAAACTTACCATATAATACAATATAAAACTTTACTATATGTATTGTAGAGCTATGGTAATCTTTTTTAATATTTGGTCAACATATATAAGGTTTTGATGTCTTGTTTTTTAAATGTTTTGATTTAACGGGATCGTTCGCAAAATTCTGTCATCATTTACCCATCCTCAAGTTTTTACAAACATGTTTAAATGTTTTGTTCTGCTGTCAAATTAAAAGATATTTGGAAGAATGTCAGTAACCAAACAATTCTGGGGCACTTTTCATTACTTTAATAGGATAAAAGAACTACTACAGTATGATAGTCAGTTGTGCCCCAGAACTGTCTGGTTTCCCACATTTTTCAAAATATCTTCTTTTGTGTTCAACAGAACAAAGAAATGTATAGGTTTGGAACAACTTAAGAGTGAGTAAATGATGACAGAATTTTCATTTTTGGTTGAACAATTCCTTTCATTATTTATTCATTTTATTTTGGACATAAATATATGTGATAAACAATGTGTTATTTTTAGGCCTGTCAAATGATTAATCAAGATTAATTGCATCCAGAATAAAAGTGTGTGTTAACATATGTCTGTGCACTGTGCATATTTACAGTATGTTGTATTTATAAACACATACACGCATGTATTTGAAAAATAATAAACGTTATATATAATTATTATAATTAAATATTATAATTATATATAATTAATGGTAAATATAAATAAATACATCTAAATATTTCCTATACATGTATGTATATGTTTTTGTTTATAAATAAAAAATAAATATGCACATATATTGTGTAAACACAAACTTTTATTCTGGATGCGATTAATCGTTTGACAGCCCTAGTTGACTTTGTTTTCATTTCTTTTCAAAACCTTGCGATACTACCATATGGTAAATTGTTTGCTTTGTATTGTGTTACACCCCTTATCAACAATGCGAAAACCCACATAGATCTAACAAGATCCAGAATTATAAATTATGATGTTTTTCCTCTGCTGTCTGTGACCCTGTCAGACAAGACCTTTACATTTTGCGCCTGTGAAAAAACCCTGCTGTAGTTCATTACAAAAACCTGTAGTAGCCTACTGGTTCATAGAAGAACCCCACAACCAATACACTCATCTTAAGAACCTTAAAACCAACAAGAAGACCATTTAGCCACCTCAAGAACCCTATAGAAATAAAATGTGTCTGGATAAGACAAGGGTTTAAAAATACAGCCTGCAGGTGCTGTGACAAACAACAGCAAGTGTCGCACAAGCACTGGCTTATCTAGAGGTCTATCTGAACGTTCACATTAGTTCCAGTTTAAAATAGTAAAGCAGGTACAGTCGTCATAGGTTTCCTATCCTGCTGCTGCTGATTCAGAGCTGTCAGACATCAGTCTCCTTCATTAAATACAGTGCAAGTGATTTAAAGTGGCACCAAATCAACACCTGTCACCTCTTTCATGTCAATCAAGGGTGAAAGTGGCTTATCACAGCCCTTTCAAGCGATATATATATATATATATATTTATATCTATACCCTGTTTCTTTTTTCTTTTCTCATGCAGGGCTGTTAGGTGTGCTGAGTGTGTGTGCTACATTACTGCAGTTATGCGCTGGCTGTCCTTCAGAGTGTGTGTGTAACTCATTGGAAGTTAACTGCAGTGGGCGGAGTCTGGTATCTGTGCCCGCTCTGATCTCTCTCCCGGAGGGCACGCACACCCTCCATCTAACCAATAACCGTCTCTCATCCCTGCCCGTCTCTACGTTTGCCAACCTGAGCACCCTGGAGACACTCGACCTGTCCAACAACTATCTGGACAACCTGCCATCCAGACTCTTCCGCGAGCTGAGTAACCTGAGCGATTTGAGTTTGCGCAACAACAGCTTGACGGTTCTAGATCGCGAGTTGTTTCGTGGCCTGACCCAGCTGCGAAGGCTGGATCTGTCTCTGAACGGCCTGGCCGTGGTGCCGCTGGGGCTACTGGATGAGCTGCAAGGGCTGACCTGGCTCTCCTTGGCTGGGAACAGACTTCACGCACTGGAGAGAGCCACGTTTGAGCCTCTCATCAACCTTCAGCACCTGGAGCTGGGAATGAATCCCTGGGAGTGTGACTGCAACCTGAGGGACTTCAAACATTGGATGGAGTGGCTGATATATCGAGGTGAGCAACATATTACCTTAGCATTAAAGGGATACTTTACCCCTTTTTCATCAGTTAGTCACCATCATGTCATTTCAAACCTGTATGACTTTCTTTTTTTCTGCAGAATGCAAAAGAAGAATTTTTGAAGAACGTTAGTAACCAAACAACATTGCCCCCCAATTGACTTCCATTGGACACAAAACCATTTCTCAAAATATCTTATTTTGTGTTCCACACTAGAAAGAGTCACATACATGTTTTAAACGACATGAGGGTGAATTAATTATGACAAAAAATATATTTGTAGATGAACTATTCCAATCACTACAATTAGTGATTGTAGTATTACCGCTCCTACTGTCTTTGTAAATAAAATGATGTAAAAACCCCAAATGATTATAAGGAAGCGCTGAACTGAAAAGCCGCAGCCTCTTTTACCCTCTCTTTCACTGTTTCTCCTTCTGTCTCTCAATCCCTCCACTCTAAATCAGAGAAACTCATTTCATTCTATTTCAAAGCAGCTTTGAGAGAAGGGGATTTGAAACAGACATGAGAAGCTGAGTCACAAAGCTCTTAGCGTGCGCGTGTATGTGTGAGAGACCACAATCATGGTGGGCTCCGACTATCTGTATGCATGTCAAGCTTATTAATTACACACCAGCTAGCCACCGCTCTTCCTTTTATACAAACAAGCACATCCAAACTGAAGAGGGCTGGTGACCCTCCTAGCTGTGCGGTGCCGTTGAACCAGTCATTTAAATTCATTAGAGGTGACTGCTGTTTTCCTAAGAGGGATAGCATTTTGATTTTCCTCTCGTGCGTTTTATGTCGTAGGTGGCTATGTCGATGCGGTCGAGTGTACGCTTCCGAAGGACTTGAGGGGCCGGGACATCAGGGGCGTTCCTGTGGAGATGTTCAACTACTGTCTACAATTGGATGACGAGAATGGGGGCGGGGGCACTAAGGGTGGATCCCCACCGTGCGTTCGAGCGACGGCCGCTTCGTCGGAAGGTGCGGTGGTGCGTACGGAGGGGGAGCTACCAGACTGTGTAAAGCAGAGGTATCGGCCGGTCAGTGTCCGCAGGGCGATCGGTACGGTGGTGATCGCCGGTGTGGTCTGCGGGATCGTGTGTATTATGATGGTGGCGGCCGCAGCGTACGGCTGCATTTACGCCTCTCTGATGGCTAAATACCAGCGAGAGCTGAAGAAAAGGCAACCGTTGATGGGTGACGTCGAGGCAGAAGGCGACCCGGAGGAGAAACAGATCTCATCCGTTGCATAGGGGAACGGTGAGGGGTCGAAAAAGGTCAGAGGTCGGCCGTAAATCTAAAGAACCCTTAACTGGTTAAGCTGCACATTTGATGATCATTTAGCTGCCAAGTTGAGGATTCGTCATACCTGTTTCCTGTTTCTCTGTCCTTCTTGAGACCCTCTCTGACTCTCAGACTTATACTTTACTGTCTCTAAACTTTATGACCTTTACGCCCCAGGACAAGAGGGACCACTCGGCACTTTAGAACCCCTCATCCTCCCCAAAGTTGAGAGGTTCTCAGCAGAGGAGGCGTGGATGCTACTGTTCACATTTCTGAACCCTGATGTTTCTAGAGGATCGTGTGCTATCATTAGCATTAGCCTCTGTAGCAGCCTGACCATCAACCCCAACCCTAATTCCAAACTCTGAAACCAATCCTGAACCTCTTAAACCCTCATTCCTCATTTACAACCCTAATTGTAACCCTTAACCCCATGTGAACCAAGCATCATATCCAAAATATTCCCACATTATTTATCAGATATTTATAATATATTCTATACGATGTGTCGTGACCCCATTTTTCATGTTTTTAAGTGTGAGGTTTGTCCCTTTGTATCGTGTGCTAAATAATTTGTGTTAATAACACTGTTTCGTTGGTTCGTTTACTGTTCGCTGTTTTCCCATGTCCATCTCTAGAGGTTATTTTGTGAGGCTAAAACTGTGTGAAGTGTCTTGAAGTATCGTGAAGTGCTAATATAGAGGAGGCTAAAGCCTCTGTTATGTTAGTGTAGGGCGGCAGATCGTGGCTATTAGAAATGGCTATTGGCTAACTGTTAATTACATTTCAGCGGGGAAATACAAAGCACAGTAAAACACAGTAAAGCTGCCCTCTAACCGAAAACAGAAAGGCAATAGCTGAGATAAGCATATAAACGTTATCTTTATTAAGATAGATTTTTTTGTGCAATAGAAATCAATGTCTTTGTTGATCTGTTGTTTAGTTCTGGTCTAGGGTGTCATAGCTGATTTAGTGAGCTCTTTTCTCTTAAGGCTTGCGGCGGAGGAGAATCGATCACCTCCGTGCGATCAATTTTCGACTTGTGGACCAATTTGCATAATCCGCTTTTCTTTGAAGGGAGACGCTGTTTAGATGATTGAATAATTCAGATCCGTCTGACTTGGGCTTTCAGAAACCCACAGATATTATCGATATAAGCTTTTCTGCCGCAGTCAACCTCTGGACAAAAAATCTGCTTTGGAGAGGGAAGGAAAATGTCCAAAACTTAGCCGCACAATCTTAAAGTAAAACAATGTTTTTTTTCCATAATATAAATTTAGAATCATATTGTAATTGCTCTTAATATCAACAGTAAGGTCATCGTCAAGTGTTTATGCTGCCATCTATAGGCAGGATGTGCAGTAGGCACCAGGGTGTGAAGTAAACATCACACCACCTCATCAGGATTTAGGAGATGCTCTTCCGCTGTAACTATAGCAACAACTCTCCTACACTTGATTCATTACCAATGCAAATTACTGGCATAAAGTTGTTTAAGAAAGTGCAACACATGTGTGTGCTATGACCCACACCAGCATTTAAGAGTCTAGTGTGTGTCTCTGTGTTCAGTGATATCTACAGCCATATGCTGAGTATATACATACAGATATACATTTATTCAAGAGAATGTTGAATACATGTATATATTTTAATCTGTGTCTTACTGTTTATTTATGGAAATAACTTGTGCAAATATCTTTTTTGTAGAGGAACTCCAAGCTCAAAACTGCGAATTTGGATAATTATCAGTAAGAGAGGTTTGGTCAAATGAATGCTTTTGCCATTACTGTTCATAGTGTTTATGTTATACAGCATGTGTCATAAGCCTGTGCTCTGCACGGGGCGACAAACACAGACCCTGTATCCTCCTTTTTAAAAAAAAGCAATTTTCCCACTGGTGAACTATACTTTTCCTGTCAAATTGCACTTATTGCGAATTTTCTCAGAAGTAAGCACATGCTTGTTTATTGACTATGTCAGCAATGCGCTTTATCTGAATATAAGCCGACAGAGCAGTTTGTGATGTAATATGTCAGTGAATATGAAGGGCGGTTTATAAATGAGCAATGACTCAGATGGTGAGTGTGTGTGTGTTTACTCTGCATTGCTTGAGCTCTGTCCCAGGCTTACATATGAGGGCAGGGGCACAACATCACACACTACACTAGACCCCCTCGCTAAAAAAGGCTTTCATGTTGGACGGATATAAGGAAAGGATTTGCCCATCTGATTGAACTGGAAACATCCTAATCTTCATGAAGTTCTGGTTTAGTATCTTATAGCTTATTGATGTGACCCTTTTCTTCACTTGACCTTTTTTCTAAGACTGATATGAGATCCTAATTTATATTTTCCCTTGATAAAAATGCGTTTGAAATTATGATGTGTGAGCTGTGATATAATTCTGTGTTAAAAAAGGAATAAAGAATGTATTTCCGTAAAGGTTCAAGTGTGAGATTCAGCGCGCACGCACACACATTTAAAGTTTGCTCAGAGGAAAATGAAACAGTATGGTTTCTCAGATTGACACAAAATGGAGAGAGACCCACACTCTTACATGAATAACCAAAGGGTCGAGGTTTGGCTTGTTATGATGGTCCAGTCAGCTTTTTATGGAAAAAAGCATCTTTGTCTATTGATGATCGTTTTAAAATAATACATTATATTGTAGTACAGAGACTGATTCGGAATTAATATTTTTTGTGTCGGCAGATTATGACATCACTGCTCAGGATAGTAACTTGTGAAAGGCTTTGGACATTTCTGTGATGCCTGTCAGCATTGACTTGATGTCATTTCCCTGATGCTCCAGAGTGATAAGTCACATGGCATTTACAGTCCAGGTACGAATGAGTACGAGGGACGAATGCATTAGTTCAGCACAAACGATAAGCTTGTTTGTTTAAGCAAATAGCAGCCAAAACTCTTTCCTAGTGTACAAAGATGTTCATAAGGAGGTGAACTCCCTACATGGTAACATATCCATATATGTAAGCATTCTCACAACAGATAAAGATAAAAGCTCAACTCAATGGGTGGTTTTATTTCTGCACAAACTAATAAAGCACAACAAAGATAGTCGATAAAGAAAACAAAGGAAGGTCCTACCTCCAGCAACGGCTGTCTTTTTGTTCACGTTGACCGTAACAGATGTGACAGCAATCACAAATTTGCCGCCGGCTAAAGGGAAAAAAATATAAATGAGCACACAATAGGCTGTAAAGTAATACTCATACTGTGTCCACATATGCATACTTGCATGCTACAGAGTATGTACTGTAAAAAGCAGTTTGACATATTAGTAGGACCCCTGACATGACAATTTTTTATTTAAAAATAAACAAAATAAAGAATGTGGCGTAAAGTAAATATTGTAAGATGTCATGGTTAATTAGTAAATAGAGAGCATCACTGAATTCAGTACATACTTTGAAAGTATGGCAATTTGGACACAGCCATAACCTTTATGACATGGTATGCAGAATGCAGTCTACCTCGTTTGTTGTCGCCTGCAGGGACGTAGTACAGAAATCGTCCAGCTGGATACTCTGCTGCCCGTCGGTACCACACAGGGAAATGGTCCATAGTGAAAAGATTCTCCTTATCGGATGGTAATAAGAATTTACTGCAAAAAAACACACATTATTCGTATCTAAAACATGCTTTTTATGTGTACGGTATGTTTTGACCATAAAGAATGCTGCTATGTACAGCAACAATTACTGACTTTAATTCTATTATTATTTTATTTTATACACTATGATTATTCTACATACTCTCCAAGAAACCGTAACAAACACAATGTATTCTGGGAATTGAACTTGAGTGACGGTAGGAAATCCTATGACAGTAGATGTTCCCCATGCTGTTCAAGGCTGAGTCGTGATGCAGACACGGAGAGATCTTGATTAAAGTCACTCACTTGGCCACACGTTTCTCTACGCCCGTGTATCTGATCATCCTCATGAGACCGGAACGTGTGCCCAGGAATGCCGTCTCTACACCCCCATCGATGCTGAATGACGGAGGCGTGCAGAGAAATGAGAAAGGTCAGACTGAAGTGCACATTACACTAATGAAACTGGGCTGTGACACTGCGTGTGGGTGGGAGATCGTACCCGGAGGCGTTGAGCAGCAGCGTGGTCCAGTAGGCTTCCATAGGAGCCGTGACCACTGCGTCAAAGAGAGTCTGCTGCAGGAGCTTTTCATCACCTGCGGAGCAAACACATACCTGTAAAATGTACCTCTCTGTACATTTTTCCTAACACAGGATAAAGGTTACGCAAAGCGTTGTTTAATGGTTATGCTGTGCATCACAACAATGTGTTTTGACCATTACATCTTTAATTGATTTAATATTTAAAGAACTCACACTCCAGGTCCGGTTCTTTCCCCGTCAGGTATCGAACCACTGCCTGAAACTGCGTGAGCTTTCGGTGATGTGGATCAATGTCCGTCTCGCAGTACGTCCTGAAAGATAAAAAAATAATTTGGGATTCCAAATAAACTACAAAAAAACAACCTCACATTCACTTTAACCCACCATTCGTTAGCTATAGTGACATCAGATGCAGTCAGGTCATGCAGGCCTGTAGACAGAGCAGCAATAAAGCAGTGAAGAACAGTAAATAGACTTACTTTGTAGCTAATAATGTCAATGATCTTAACCTTCTTCCACTGACACATTTCCAATGAAAGCATTCTTCCCGTAACCTTTGGTAAGTACAGTTCCAAGGCTGAAAAAACAGACACAGCGTACAACACAGTTAAACGCAATTATTCATATAAACATGTTTAGACAATGGATATCAACGAACACTGCTCACCTGAAAGGAGTTTCATTGATGGTAGTGTAATAATATTCATTTTTCAGGAAAACAACTGTTCTCTAAGAAAGGAAGACATTCGTGTACTTCAGCATGACACAACTAGGTTATTACAGAATGGAAATGAATGAATCAAACTAAAGTAAATGGATCGGAAGAATGTAAAAGGACAAAATTCACTCACTCCTTTGTCTACCGTCGCTCTGACATCCAGAGAGAGTGTGCCAGTTTCCCCTTTTACCATTGCTGTTCTCAACTAAAGAAATGCACCTTTTAGTAATTGATCTGGAAATAATGTGGTGTTTACTTATATATCATATTTGCAAATATGACCATCCAGTAGTTTACAGAAAACGGCTTAATACACATACAAAATTATGTTTGTGTAAAAATTGGGTTAAAAGGTAAGAGTTCGGTTAAAAGACAGAAAACATGAATAGCTCTGTATAAAAAAACAGCAGTCAAAGGAAAGTACTGAGCACGAAGAACAAAAATCTGTGTACAGTATGTGTGTTTCGTTCCACTCACTGCGTCTTCTGTATCCTCCCACTCCACCTCTGAGAGATCCACGCTGTTATAGTTTGGCTTTGGCTTGAGCTTCTTTCCCTCTTTATACTAACACATTCCCAACCACATACATTAAATGTAGAAGACATCCATTTTAATGCACTTAAATACCAAATGCTTTTTGAAAGGGAACTGTGTGATGCTTACGAGAGGTCGAAGGTCGGGATGGGAGAGGATATAACCATTGTTGGTGTTCAGGAACGCATAGCCGTGAACCCCGAGCTGAGACAGAAAGTCAAAATCATTACTTACGACTGCAGATTAAAAAAAAACGATAGCCATTTATGAGTGTGGAATCATTTCTATGGATACAGTCTGTCTGTGGGTGTGATCAGCTATATTACAAAATCGAGATCTGGGACCTGATGATGTTTTGTAGGCACCTTGTATCGAGGAGCCAATCTCATGAGCTCTTTCAAAGGGACATCAGTGCCAACCACACCAAGGAGGATGCCATGGGACAGCTAGAGAGAGAGATTATTATTAGAGTATTAGATTAAGTATAGTTCCCTGTCATTGGTCAGTTTCATGAGTGCAATAACAAAGTTGGGCTGTTATGAAATGTGTTCTCTTTGTAATGAATCACGAATTAATTTAAACAGGAATTAAATATTCCTCTCTTCCGTTTATAATTTCCAACCATATGTGCGTTTTAGGATACCACAGAGAACAGAACCGGAACAGCTGTTTGAAGGAACAATGAGCCTGTGAACAGTGGAAATCTCAGCAGTCTACACACAGAAGTCATTAATTTAATTTATCTCATATAACCAGGAAATCTATCAAAACTGCTACAGCGCACTAAACGATTCCATTTATAGACAAATGCATTTTAATTAAAAACAATGTATTCATCGTGTTCAATTGAAAAGAAACAATAGATGCCATTTATTTTAACTTTGCGTTTTGCAAGCAGGATTTCATTTTTATTCTAACAGGAAATGAAGGAATTTATTCATAACGCTCTGCACGAACAATCTATCAAGGTCATAAACTCATATATTACAATAGTATAATCCGTTTTGTATTAGCTGTATATGCCTATTCCTCGCGAAAATTAAGCATGGTTTTTCCAAATTTCTCTTACCATACTTTAACCATGATATTTGTGGTAAATAAGGGCAATACACATTTTTATCAATCCGCCAAATCATGGTTTCTTCAAGTTTACTATAATAAAACCAAGGCTTATTTTCCTAAGTGATACAGTATCATCCACAGCTGAGCAGCTAACGTTAGCTCCCGCCTATTTCTTTCGTCGCGAAACCGACGACGCCTTTACTGAGGAAGAGCCGCCTGATTCCTGAACCTGTAGTTTATTAAATCATCTCCCGTTCCAGGTATAAAAGTTGATCTACACTCTAAAAAAAGCCGTAAAAATAGGGCACAATATACTGTATTAATATGAAGGAATTTTCCGTGTTCATTTTTACAGTTGTTTTACCTGTATTTTACATTTTGCACTGCATTCATTTGCATTTTAGCATTAATGGAAATGTCCGTAAAATAAAGGAAAATGTACTGGTAATTTTCTGCCAGTACTTTATCTGTTTTTTTACGGGATTTTTTTTTACAGTGTATATAGTCAAAAGTTAGCGAAATATGTGCTATGAATGTGAGTTGTAGAAAACTGTAATGTTTTGTTACCTCGATGACGCGGTGTCACGAGCTTCACGTATGTCCTTGTGAAGTTCATGTAACGTTAGGCTATGACAAAACGTTTAACTGACGCAGTGTTTCGTAAATATGCATTATTTATTTATATATTATAAAGAGGGTAACTTGATTTTTTAATTGTTAGGCCTATTTGTTTACAGAAAGGCAGTTATGAACTAATTCAAGAGTTTCCATTGCTGAATGTGTTATGCCCATTATTAGCTGCTATCTATTGTAACCACAAATGAACCTCTCACTATGGAAAGCATAGTTTAACTAAGTTATAGTTTTACAAATGGCAAATTAAAAAAAAACATAGTTACACGGTTTTACCATAATAAAGCAACCATAAAAACATTTTATTTGATCATATTTTTTCCGAGAAGCAACACTTTTATTTATGGCAGATAAGAACTCACTGTTTCTTCTTTCTTGCTGAAGACAGGCATGGCCACAGACGTCATCAGCAGCAAGCTCTCGGCCTGTGTGTTAAAAAGCTGAAAGACAGAGAGGAAGAGGGATGACACTGACTGAACCAAAGGTAAATTTCAGATGGACCTTTGATGCAGAGACCTGCAGTCAACACTGATATCCATATGAAGTGCAGGAGCTTCTCTGGTAGGTGGTATGGCCACAGACTTTCTGAACAAACATTTCGAAAAACATGATAATGCTTTCATCTACCAAAAATGTGCCTCTACACATTTACCATATGTAAATCCATCTCCCAGATTTCCTCCTACAATGCAGGAACATAAAAAGTTGTGTAGATACTATGTGGACCTTATTGAGAGATTCCGAGTCTATTCAACACAATACACTGTTTTTACATTAGTACCAAAATAACAAAACAGCATCACATCTATTGTAGACTTTTCATCAGGTTGGTTTGAAGTCAAGTTGCTTTTGAGTGAACCTGCACAAATTTGACAATGACCTTGCTTAAATAAATATTGTAGTTAACTACATTGTGTTACCAGGGGGATAAGGGACTTGTAACTAGATCTAAACTGCAAGAGCACAACCTATAGCACTACCAAATGAAGGTGTACTTTCTTTATTTTGCTCTACTATAAAATGCAAAAGAGTGTACCTCAGCTGTATTTGGTAGCTGGAATGAGATGAGAAAGGATGACAAGGAAGAACGATAGATGTAATGAAGTAACACACAAACAGAATAATGAACGATTGGGACAATAATACAGCCATCTGCATATAAAAGAGCTCAGCTCACCACACTGTCCATGTAAGCCTCCGTCCAAATGATGTCATGATCATGGTTGATGACCATTGGCCTGCTGAGCACATGAAGATATTCCATCACATTCTCCTGTACATCCGCCAAAGTTGAGATGTGCATGTAGTAACCTAATAACATATGCAAACAAGTATAATGAGAATGAAATTGTGGTGTGTAACCAGCAGAGGGCATCGCTGTTACAATATTTAATTAAATTTCAATTCAAATTCTTTTATAAATGTTTGTTAATAGTTTTGGCTGTCAAGGCTCTCAAATATATTCCCACTATGCCTTAACTGCGTTAGATCTCACCTTTATTGTTGCAGGCAATCCATTTGACATTGTCAGCAAATGTCAGCTCTCGTCCAATCAGATAAGTGAAAACACGCACCTGTTTTGGAAAATATTATGTTAGCAGACTTTCCATACAGAAAAAAATATTATCGATGGTGACTGTGTGAGTGTATTTTTGGTACCTTGCGGTCTGGCCAGTTGAACTCCTCAAACACCTGCTGAAAATCTTCCATGGCCCCATCAGTGATCAACATTATTGCTTGGTTACATAAACTACCCCTGCCCTCTGCTGCTGCCTACACACACAAGATACCTTTAAATATAAGAACTTCTATACAGACACACACACACACACACACACACACACACACACACACACACGGTGTCAAACACACACATGCCTCATTCAGAATCTTGAAGGACTCTTTCATGGCTTTCTTTACTTTGCCTTCACCCTTCACCTGCAACTCCTCCACCAGCAGTTTAAAGTGCTACAGACAAAAAAGCAACACCTATTAAGATCTCCATCAACAACTTAGTTCACTACTTGTGCATAAAAAAAAACATTACCTCCCGGTTGTCCAGGTCGGCCTGTACCAGTGTACCTTTAAAACAGGGCTCTACATATCGGACATAATCACTATACTGGAGAGAGAGAGAAATGTTATTTCTCTGATAACCATTTT
This sequence comes from Triplophysa rosa, assembly GCF_024868665.1. Classification (NCBI taxonomy): domain Eukaryota; kingdom Metazoa; phylum Chordata; class Actinopteri; order Cypriniformes; family Nemacheilidae; genus Triplophysa; species Triplophysa rosa. The sequence goes on from NC_079913.1 coordinate 9,695,800, forward strand.
GTTTGGACTATTATTCTAATAAGGGAGTAGTCACAAAGCCATACTGTTCTTACTGCGATGACGTTGACAAAGTCGTTTTCGCCGAGTGTATCTAGAATGGTGTTTATGGTGTGTTTTGCGATAGTAAGCCTTAAACCCTTCATACTGCCGCTTATGTCCACAGCGATGATGATATCTTTGGGGGACGTCGCAGCCTGGATATACCTGAGAGAGAAAAAACATTTATAATTGAATATCAAACATATAGTCTACATATTTGACAAAACGACAGAAACATTTTGTAAGGAATGTCTGCTTAAGTTAAAGCTCTAATGGGCCTTGACAAACAGTCAGGACCTTTCACATGAATAATTCCTCGAACAGATAACGGTGTGGGAAATCTCATCTGCGTAATGTTCTCAGAGAAGGAAGTAAAGGGATCGCCATAAGAAGATAAGAGAGACCGGACAGATTGTACTGTAACAGCAGAAGTTATGTTAATACCTTTTGATTCGCCGAACTTCTGTTTATTTATTTAACTTGTTTAATAGACCACTTAGCATGGCAACATGATTTGAGCTTAGCGACAAGAACCAAGCCATTGTGCGTTGCGGCAAAAGAGATGTTGTGTATTAGTAGTATTAGCGTTAGTCCTGGGAGAAGGTGTTTGAGGAAACTGGGCAGAGAAACACAGACAGATGTAGATGGGAGTCACGGAAAGGAATAAAGACATAAATCCTTCACTAAGATCTGCTGTTCCTTGACCTTGGTCTGTGACCTGCTCACAAATCCGGGTACTAGACATTTAGGAGGAATTATAATATAATAATTCAAGCAAACGTTTAGTTTGTGGAAATACATGCCCGGATCGAATTTATTTTGCATTAGTATTAGCATTAGTGATGCATGCACACGCCACAGACACACATTCAAAGACTCACCAGTTGCGATTCCTGCCATCAAATGTGACAACTCCATTTTCATCAGGTGTCCACTTGATTCCTTAAAAATATAAAGTTTGTTCACTCTTTCTTTTCTCGTGCAATGTTTAGAGAGAAAAAGATTGTTACGTGCATGTTTATGTTAGATCTCATTAACTGTAGGAAGTCTGACTTTAGCTGCTTGGTTACTGTGTCAATACTGTGATGACATGATGATTAATGAGAGCGGCAGAGACAAGAGGCTGAGTCATTGTGACCATTAATTACACCAGTAATTTTGTGTCAATCTGACATGCTCAGCTGTCTGTCATCTTGTGTCTGAATATATAATCTTTTTCCATTGTGCATGTGTGTGTGTTTTGTGCCTTTGTAAGAATAATAACCCCAATCACAGTGTTGCACTCAGTAACCCTGTAAGGCTTACCGGGGTAAAGTCTGAAAAATCCTGTTGAACTGCCGAAATACTGCCACGTAAGAGTCGGGTCCTTTTCAAAGTTACTGACAAACACTTCGTTTAGAGCTTCTGACATAAACACCCCGTTCAGAATATCAGGGTCTTGAGAGACAGAGAGAAAGAGAGCTTGATCTTTAGTTTTTAATCAGGGCACTGTTTTAGATTCGTTTGTCTTTCTTAATGTACCTTTGTTATAGACATTGGTGGGCACTTGTATGACACTCTGCTGGGTGTTAACTGGCAGTTTGTTAAAGTGTTCATTCTCCTCCAGAGCAAATTCACCACCCAGCGACACATAGTTTCCTTCCTCATCCAGCGTGTTAATCAACATTGAATTGCAGTAGTCAAACTGTGCAAACATCAGACAGAAAATAGCATGTAGATTACAAATACAGTAGCATACAATTTAGAAATACAAGCATATTAATGGATGGATGGATGAGTGGCCCACCTCTAATGTTGCGTTATACTCGTGATATAAATCTGCATCCTCTGCTGTCTCTGCCATTCTCTATTCAAAACACACATAAATAGATTTCAGGAGATTACGTTTGAATTAAATTAGAGAAGGAATATTATATAAAATAAAATAAAATAGAAAATGGCACAACTGTTTACAACCATGCATTTTATTATACTATAATATCATTATAATGAAATTATAATATTACATTTGCTGATCTAATACCTTGACTGATTTCATCTTCCTGCCCAGCATGTTCTCCATTTCTTCAGCAAATTCCTTCACCATTTTAAAACCATCCACCTCCTCCATCTTCACGATGGGCTCCACATCTTTATATTTCTATACACACACAAAAGATAAAAAATTAAAGATGATTTCCGACTACATCACAAACAGTATAAACGTCCAGCTCTGAACTTTGAAATCGTTTATGGAACAAAGCGTTAAATGGCCATTTAAAACTTTAAAGCTGTCCAAATTCACAAAAGGATGAACAGTGCACGAATCACTTGACAAACTGCACACAGACAAACCGCTCTTTATCCACTTTACTCAAAGCATAACGTTCCAATTCCTCTCCATTAAAGCAATCTGAATAAAGATACCAGATCCTAAATCAAAGACCACAAGATCTCAGTCTGCATCCAAATCAGTGAGTCCTGCTCTTCACCTATAGGCCATTGTGCTGGAACATGAGGTCGGACGGGGATAATCCACCTCCACACAACGCTGTAAGAGTACCAGGCTTTATTCTAAGCTTAGATTAGATGCACAAAAAACAAAAAAGAGAGAAAGACATAGAGAGAGAGAGAGGAGGAAATGCAGCGGGGTCTGGGAAGGTTAATCCTCTTCTGCCTCACTGTTCAGACACATCCTGCTCTGTTACTGCACTAATAAAAGGCCTTAAGGTGAAAGACCGCCCACATATTGAGCTAAAATATAAACTGGTCATTATGTCTCTTGTTGTTGTAGGCAGATGGGATGCTCGTAGGCTGGTACCGTCTCTGTGGCTTTTAATTAGAGTGTTGTGCGAATTCAAGCAGATGCCAGATAACTGGACACAGCTGTAGCTGACATTCACCAGCAGTTAGACACATTGCTAATGTAGTGATTTTCCGATGAAACCTGCTCCGGCTGCAGATTATCAGGCAATATCAGAAATGTCCCTGCTGGCTTTGGTGTTAGGATTGAAATGTGGGGGCAAAGCCACAGTAATCATATGTTTACAGGAGAGAAAACTGTACAGTAACTGCAGCGCTAAACACCTCGAAATGGGTGAGATTGACTCCATCAATCTTTGAGTGTCTTAATGGACAAACCTTCTGTAAGAGTTGAGCGCCCGAGTATCTGTTCGACAAGGCGGAAAGTTGTTTTCCAAACACACTGGCCCACTGTTGAACTCTGTTAAAAACACAAACAAAACGCATTACAAATTAAGAATGCTTTCACTGTTGAATTTTGGCACAGAGATCAGCATGTCAAGAAGCATATCGCCGATGTCCTTCTGAAACCTCGTATCTCCATATTTTGTGATGTTTATTTTTTGCCATAAATCATTGTTATTAGTCACCCTTTTTGTTTGTCACAACCAATAAAAAGTATTAAAAAGTGCAACTTTGACAACACAGTATGCAATCATTGAAAAAGTTCAGTGTTTTTTTCCATTTCCTTTCCATCTTTCTCTTACGTGTATAAAGCTTGTAGTTTATTAGGGTATTGTATACTATAATTGTAACTATAAGGTTGCAAGTTCATTCCCCTTTAGTAGCATACAGTATAAAGCATCACAGTTGTGTCCTTGAGCCAAGGAGATTGTCCTTGTACTACTGTCTTGGTGCATTTCAATGGTCACATTTCTTGAAAATTGCAGAAGCAAGTTCCACTGGATCTGGTCATGGAACAATTGTGAAAAATTCAACTTTGATAAAGCGTTTTTGATTAAGCGTATTAATGTGTGTTTTGCGTATTGTGTGTTTTGCACATTGAATTAGCTCTTGTGGAGACTGCAATATCTGTGCAAACGGCATGTGTGTGCGTGTGGGTTGCCATGTGGAGGTTAAGCTTTGGCTTGCAGTCTTTTGGCTGAATTGAAAGGGTGGCAGGAGGTGTGTAGGCCATGACCTGCGAGCATTAAGATGAGATTTAATACTGCACAAGAATTCAGGGGAGTGTTATAAGTGGTCCATATCTCTTTAAAAGTGGTTTACAAGGTCATGTTTACCATCATCCTAATATACAGTAAAGGTACTGTAAACTTCAGTATAGAGTATGAGAATGTCTCTTGTTACTATACAGTATTTAAATTGAGTTATAACTAAATAAAAGTGGGGTTTGAAAAGGGGTGCTGGATGTATTGTGGAGTGATGTTAGATGTCGCTTTACACTTGTGATACGATTAATGGGATTCATTGAATACGTTCCCCCTGAAAATGTATTTGGGTGTGTAAATGTAGAACAGTGAGAGTGTAACAGCTATACTGTATATCAAATACCTATAAAAACATTAAATTTGTGGCAGCGGGGCCTTAAAAGCAAGTATTTCCTTTTGTGGCTACAGGACAGATTTGATATTTGTGGGGTTGATGATTGAGTCAAGAAAGTTAACTTGGGTTGAGATGAGCTGCACTCACATTTCGGGCGATATCCTCATCTGAGCGTGCGTTTGGATGGTCCAGCTTGAAAACAGCACCCAGAGTAGCGTGACGCCAACGCTTCTCATTCTACCCTCCAACCAAGTGCATAAAACAGCAGTCCAACTCACAGTTCCTGAAGACTGCGTGCAGTAATCTCAGGCTTGATGTCCGATTTTTAGATCAGACAGTTGATGCGTTCAGCACAGCAGGCACTCCGGAAGATTCCGAAGTGTGTTTTTGGGTGACACAGGAAAATATCCTGAATCTTCTCCTTAAATACTTACATCCGGTTCTGTTTTCTCCTGATCATCCCCCCATGGCATTTAAATCTCATCCTTCCATCATTCTCTTTTTAACAAGTTTTCTCCCTCCGAAAACAGAAAAATGTTGTTCTTGCTTCTCTGGATGCTTTTAGAGTTCCACTTATGATGTCTGACCAGCAACTTCTGCAGTTCCAACTCTCTTTCTCTCTGTCCCTCATCCTGTGTTCAGCGCAGTAGGAACTGTGTTAAACTAAAACAGAATGAGACACACACAATCTGCCCTCCCCACTACAATAATCCACACGGATTACACTCACCTCCCTCTTTGGGAGGAAGAGAGAGAGAAAAGATGTAGTGTGGGTGAGGGGCAGATGTATTGGGATAAAGAGAAAGAGTGAGAAAGAAAAGTTTTTTTAGTAAAAGAGGATTAAAGACAAAACTCGTACCTGACACCAACTCAAAATATGGATAGTTAAGGCACACTTATTGTTTAAAACTTATTGTTTAAAAAAATGCTATTCACAATATGAAGAGTGTATTTGCAAAAACATGTTTTTGTTGTGTTATCATGATTTAATTGTGTTTTATTATGTTAGTTAGCTGTATGTATTTTGAGCTATTATTACTTAATCAAAACAACCTAACTGCAGTTTGATTGATATTACTAGAAATGCGCAATAAAAACTAGATAAAAAAACAGAATGATCTGTTTTTGCAAATAAACTCTTTATATATGTTATTATCATGATATTGTGTTGCATTTAATAGTCAAATGTATTCACTGTTGTAAATAGCATAAATGGTGCCAAATAGCTGTCATTTACAGATTGCATTAAAAAGATATCAGTATGCTTAAATGTCATCATGGGTTGATTTTTTGCACTTGCTCTCCACAGGCATTCTGAATCTTGACTTATTGATAGAAAGTAAGATGCTGTAATTTAGTCGAAATTAAAACAATTGTGCTAATAAATTATCTAGAATTATTCATGCTTTTTCATTTCCCATGGCAACAATATTGCGCAAATCAAATATCACGATAAATCGTATTATTGGACACAAGTCTACCCACAAATGTGCAATGTTTATAATTACATTAAAACAACTGTAATGTTAAGTGGATATATGAGGTCACTTCCTCTTAATGTTATTTCTAGTTCCTTAATCCTTACAGTATATTACCAATGTACTAACACTAGCAACAAAGTTACACATATAAATTGTCTTAATTTTGAAGAGCATATTTATTATTTTTAACATAACACTTCTTTTTCTCTGCAGAGTTCTATCAAATCATCTGTCCACTAGTGAAATCTCATTGAATAACAGCAGAATTATTTTAATTACATCACTCATAATTTAGATATAAAGGACTATTAAAACTGCCATCCAGAGTACACGTTTCACTAACACACACTCGACTTGCTAGTGTCCAGATGTCATGCTCTGGATTTCTCCTGCTGACCCAGTTAGTGTAAATAACAGCTCACATCCTCCAGACCAGACAGATATATACCTGCAGTGAGTGTGTGTTTATGCTTCTAGATGTGAGCTGCTAAGGATATACTGTCAGAAAACGCATATAGTGCATTTTAGTTCAAATGTGCAATAGTGCATCTTAGTTGAAAATGTAATGATTAATACTAATTTACAGCTAGTGTGCTAGTAATATTAATGTTAATAAGTGTCTAGTTAATAGTGCGTATGAATACCTTAATACGAAGTGTTACAAAGTTATGAATCCTGCATTTTGTGACCCACAGAGCTATACAGGGTTGCTTCCTGTGTTAAACAGATGGCTCATAATGGGACAGCGCATGGAGATACTGGAGATTAATGCTGACAACGTTCACCCTATCAGCTGAACCCAATGAGTACCCTTCATCCCCACTCCAGTTTACTCACCAGCACACACATTTCCCGCAGCAGTTTTGCTGTTTGCAGGTACTATTTAGATTTGAAATTGCTCTATTTCATTGGCTCTAATGCTTATGATAGCCGTCTTCTGATGGTCCCCCTTTAAAACCACTTCACATAAACCCACAAAATCAATTATTAACTGAAGAGCCTGGGGAATTGCACCTCTCCTTATTGAAAATGTTGTTTTTAATGAGGTCTTTACATTTTGGTGTTAATTAGCATTTAAGGGCCAGCAGTCAGACGCACTCGTAGAGTTCCAGAATTTCCCTAGGGCAAACTTAGCGCTCTTGCTAGTGTAACTATCTGGTTATTCTGAAAGCTTTTTGATAGACTTCATTTAACATCAGTCTGCACACCGTCCTATTTCATGTCTGCTGAAAGAAAGCATGTGTAGCCTGGTGTTTACATCAACGTTATACCCCTGAAATCAGAACCAATAAACATAAAAATAGACCGTAACAAATGTAAAACAGTACAGCATATGGGGTGGTGGGAAATTTTTTAATAAGCAAAACAATGAAAGAAAAATTGTCAGCATGTCTTCAAATTGACCAGCTGACTGTTGAACACTTGATGGCATTAACTGAGTTTATGAGAAAAAGGGGTCACCTAACAAAATCCAGCATGTTGATCAAAACAAAGGAAACACCCATAGAAAAATATAATATATTTATATGTACATGTTTTGTACACCATTTAAACAAAATCCATTTCTGTTTCCTCTGTAAGATAAGATGTGAAAACCTAACCTAAAGAATAAACTATTCGTGCTGGTTTGGGCAGGGATGTGGTCTCTGTATGGTTTACCTATGATAAATGCAGGAAACCAAGACATTTATGTCTGAGCTTATCCTGATTTCTGTCAAAATATGTCTTTTTTATATTATATAAGAGTCCATGGTGCAGTCTACAAACTCTTTTATTTCTTGGCACTGTTAAGATATGCTACATTAAAAATGATGCTTTCATTAAAAAGGAAAATGTCATTCCAATCAATCCCCTTTTCCTTGATATTACAGACATCACATTTCTTGCCCTGCTATCTGAAAGCTGTAAAATCCATTATAAAATTCCTCCCAAGAATATTAAAATACTTTTTAAGATTCAGAAATCTAAAATCGCAGGTTGATATGACATTTAGATCATCCAATTTAGCCACAACCTGACATAAATCTTGTGTCAACTTACTGAATGCTACAAGCTCTACACTCACGACAGCAGGGGGAGTCCTGAGTTGGGATGACAGCATGTGTCCAGAGTGTGAAAGCTTTGCGTTTGTGTCTGCAGATGGTGTTCCCGCTTCAGAAAGGTTTTGAGCTGGAGTCTGTTGCTAGACGGGAGACATATGCTTCATAGATGGTGTCTAGAAATGAGACATCGTTCTGAAACACAGAGAGAGAAAAACAAACCATTAGAGTCAGAGCAATGATCAATCCCATGCCATGTGTCTATTAATGACATATTTTCCATATCATATAATGCGGGTGGGCATGTCAGTGCCTGTAGAAAAAGCTCTCTCTATCAAGATATCAGCCAATGTTTGTTTTAAATATGACTGAACCTTGATCATGTCACATGCACACTGCTTTTCCTGTATGGCAAAGTTCTGATAGCGAACAAATATAATATAAGATAGCAAAGCAATGGGTATGGTTCGAACCGTAATGAGATGGAGCAGTGTGGCCTGTAGCTGAGTTTTGCTAAGTGCTCTGGGTTCGGGTTCTGCTGTTGTTCTGGTGGTTGTGGTTTTAGTCTTAGCGAACATGCTGGGTGACAGGAGGAGGGTTGGAGCTACTGTTGCTGGGATACGTTGTGGTGAGATCACCTGCAAACACACACACACACACACACACACACAATGAATCAGAGATACCCCTTCAGCATGATAGGACAGTTAAAACCACTTTATGTGATAAATTTCCATTTTTTAAAGCCGAGGATGATTTCATTTACCTGTGCTGGATTGGTTTTGCTGAGACTGGAGTTGCCGGTGGTCAGGTTGGACTGTAAGAGCTCCTGACGGGGGTTGAGTTCCTGCTCCTTCTGCACCAAAGTGAGCCTCTGCAGAAGCTCATGGGGTGACACTTCACCGCTTCCCACCCCAGCAGGGGGCGCTTTGTTGGGAGGGACATACAGCAAGTACTGTGCCTGGGTCGATCCTGATACTTTAGGATTAGGGTGGATTTGGGGCCCCACCCCACATTCTCCCTGCAGGCCGGGCGAAACCTCTGTCACAGGAGGTGGGTTCATTAACAGTCTTTGTATTGGGTCAGGCTGGTTCTGGACAGCTCCGTTTTCACAGAGACAGCTCTTTGGGGACTCAGACAGTGGCTGCAGCAGGGACCCAGACATGAGCTTGTGGATGGCTGGACAGTGTTGCATAGGGGGGTTGGAAACCACAGGGCCACTTGATGGGGACGGGTCATCGTAAGACAAAGAACGGGCTACTGTTGATCGAGCTGGGCCCGTCCTGTTGACACTTGAGCTGGGCTGTGGGGAGACCGAGTCTGGCTTTGGCTGAGCACCAAACAAAGCGGTGACAGAGAAGTGTTTGGGGTTCATCTCTCCATCCTGAAAAAGTGAAAAGCGTAGTTTTTTTATTTAATGCTACATTAATGTTACATTTGCACTGGATCACATAAAACATATCAAGAGGGATCATATTGTACCTGCTGTGTTTGTCCCTGTATGTGCTGGTCTTGTGCAGGTTTAAGGGGAATAGGTTTAATAAGATGTGGGTTTCCGTAGATGACGCCACCACTGCCAATCTCTTTTGGTTCAGAAGGGATTTTCCCCTATAAAGAAGAGACAAAGTAAGTGAAATCTATTTAGATGAGCACTGGTGACCTCTAGTGCACAGAAAACTTGTATGCTTGCAAGAAATGACCATTTAAAACCAGCAAAATTCAAAGTTGAATGTCACCTTGTCATAATCATCTCGTGCTTTAGTGAGCATCTGCAGTATATCCACCCCCTGCTCCGCCGATCGTGGAGATACGCTGCTGCTCTGCACCTGTACCTGTAACTGCTGTTCTTGTCCTGCCAAACTGATATACACAAAACATAAAGAGTGTGAAAAACAACAAGGGCAGAGAATTTAAAGCCAGTTCTGATCCTTAAAATAAACAAAATGACTGGAACTGGATGTTTTATGACACCTGGTTCTTTTACTGATTCTTGAATGTATGCCAGACACTGTGCCAGAACACTCTATGAGTGTGTTTTATTCCCTACTAATACATCAGTTACACTACAACAAAAAAATGTGTTTGTAGTATGAAACGTAATGGGGTTTAAATTATTTTGATAGTTTGGCCAAATGGAATGAGTGGTTACTCACTTGTGTGTTTCTTAAAGTGATAGTTCGCCCAAAATATCAATTTTGTCATCATTTACTCACCCTCTTGTGATTTGACTTTCTTCCACAGAACATAAAAGAAGATATTTTGAAGAATGTTGTTAAACAGCACCCATTCACTCCTATTGTATGGACACAAAACCAATGCGTGTGAACGGGTGCTGTTTAACAACATTCTTCAAAATATCTTCTTTTATGTTCTGCGGAAGAAAGAAACTTGTCTGAAATGATAAGAATGCGAGTAAATGATGACAGAATTTTCATTTTTGGGTAAACTATCACTTTAAGTTTTTTGTTTTTTTACCTGATTGTGTGTGCAGATGTGGATTGAAGTGAGGCTTTGCAGCTCTCACAATTCATTATTTAATGAGGAAAGGAATTTAATTTAGGATTAGAATTAAGGAGGCACAGTCGCCCTTGTCTCCATTAGTTAAGAGCTGATGTAAAAATGGACCCAGAAGAGTCACATTTCTTCCAACTTGCATCCCTAATGAGAGCAGAAAGATGCCGCAAATGGAAGAAAAACTCACGTCTTCATGAGTTCTGCAATACGTTGACAGTCTTCTTTATCATAAAACCAAATTCCGTAGATGGACACTGCCAAAGAGGAAAACACTATATCAAATACGATACAAACCAATCAAATAACAAGATAATACGAACAAATCAACAACAGAATAAGCTGTAACGCAGTTAGCTGCTAAAGTACCAAGGAAACTGACATGAATTTTGTTCACATGTCCACATACACTCATAATGTCCCATATGAACACACACTCAATTAGACATTCCTTTCCCAGAGTCCAAACTCCCAAATCCCCAAGCAGAACCAGTGCCAACCGCTGTACCATCCCACCAGAACGGTCATCTGCCTCTAAACGATCATTAGTCACCAGATGTTTTCTTTCAGGATCATACAGGAAACAACCAGCCTATATTTCAGTGTTTCGGCATCAGTCATTGGTCACTTTAAAGAACAACATAGGACAGGGGTGTCCAATGTCAGTACTGGAGAGCCACTGTCCTACAGAGTTTAACTCCAACTTGGCTCAACACACCTGTTTGGAAGTTTCTAGTCTGCTTAGTGAGACCTAGATTAGCTGTTCAGGTGTGTTTGATTAGGGTTGAAGCTAAACTTTGCAGGACACCGGCCCTCCAGGACTGACTTTGGACACCCCTGACATAGGACAACCTTTGAAGGGTGCAGACTGTAGTTCTATCAAGATGCCAGTGAAGTAGGCAGTGAGGTTTGAGAACTAAACTTAGAGTCTGGCGCTGACAGCTGCATCAGGACCTGTTCCATTCACCTCCACAAGTAGACAACAGAGATAACAGAACCCAGAGCAGTGAGAGAGAGAGAGAGAGAGAGAGAGAGAGAGAGAGGGAGAGGGTTGGTGTTGTATCCACACCGTCCATTCTCAGAACGCTCTCAGAGAGCACCACGGGGGTCAGCGTATGGGGAAAAACAAAATACTGCCCGGGAACAGAAGAACACACGTAACTCGGACCAAGAGAGAGAGCAAGGGGAGAAGGACACAGTGAATCGTGAAGAGACACAGAGAAAGACCAAGAAGATGAAAGCAGACTACAAGACCTTTTAAAGTCGAATTTAGCAAAACACCACAAAGCGAAAGAGTTGAACTTTGTGTCTTTCCTTGTGTGGAATCATAGTTAAAGAGCGTACGCTTCACGTTTTACTGAATGGAGTTGAATTCACACAAGACCTCGAGGAGACTGAACTTCTGATCTGCTTCAAACAGACTAAAGCTTTTATCTGCAAAGGATTCAAACCTCAGAGAGAGAAGATGCTGCAGGGGCTGTTCAGCCGACGCCGGCTGAAACACCAACGACTTGAGGAGGAGGTAGAGGTGCGATTCAAAGGGAAACTTGTGTCTGAGAATGAGCTGGGCTACTCATACGTACGGCCAGGCGGTAAGAGCCAATCACACCATCACAAATCACAGGCAAAAGGGCGTTTATTTAAGAGATGAGATGACAGAATCTAGCACACTTGGAACTTGAGAGAGAGAGAGCGTGTCTGTGTGTGCGTTTAAAACATTTGAACAAGCCCTTAACCATTACCAACAACATCAAAGCATTGTGGAATTTTACTTTATAAAAATAGTTTTCTCTGATGTTACCATACAATGTGATCTAACAAAATCTATCTGGTAAAAAATAATTTAGTGCGACGCTCGACCTGTAAAATCTCACCTGCATGCCGACATGAATACAGATTTGTTTTGTAGTTTCATGCAGCATAACATTCCCTTCAGTTGGTTACCACCAATTTTCATGCAGTTGTTCTTGCAACGCTCTAAAAACGCATCTGCAACGTTCTATAAACAATTCTGCAAGGCTAATCACTTACAATCCAGCTGAAACGAGATCTACGATTCATTCAAAAGTACCCAAGACCTTGCCGCGTACATGCTATCAGTACATTTTTATCAAGGGTTTCCTTGGAAATGTGTAAGAGAGTTGTTATCTAATCAGGATTGGCTGGCTGGGTCTGTGATGCTGGCAGGAAACTGGGAGAGAAACACACACACTCCTCTGCACCATATAAGGCACTGTGGCTCTGAGGTCTCTCATACAGGCATGTCTGCCAGCAATCTCTGATCTCGCTCTCTCTTATACACCAACACACAGACGCCAGTCTGACAGCTCTCTCAATCCAGACAGACTTTTACTGCCGTTAACTTCTTCCGTTTTGGATGGATGCTCACCCTGTGCTCTCGCACGCTCACAAACACACCACACGTTCCTGATAGAGAAGTGACCATCAGATTTTTCACATTTTCTTGACATACTAGCCAAAATTCTGATTTCTGAGCCTGTCAGTTATAACAGGTATTTCGGATGCAGAAACTTACCACACTGTGTTAGTAGTTGTTTAAGAAACAAATATGACCAATCAGCCTCTTGTAGGATTATTAATGAATACATTTGAGTAGAGAGACTCACAGCGGGCATTCCTGTACAGGAGAAACGGATGCTGCAGCTGAAAATCTAATTCTTTAGTGATGGGTTCTGTCAGATTTTCCATGCTCAAGCGATTCAGGATGGTGAAGCCATGCCTGGGGGAAGCGAGTCTGAAACACAGAGAACTTACGTTAAAAACTGACTGAGCATTAAGCTTAGGAGGGTAAAGTATCTAAACAACTATATGGACAAATGTTCAGATCTCATTCAACGACTTTGGCTACTCCTGTCATATATATGAAGACAATGTTAGGGTGTATAGTACTGGTTGAAATCTGAGCTTAATGGTTGTTGGTTAACCAGACTTAGCAAACCATTACTTTATAGAACACGCTGTGAGACAGGGTATTGTCATATTGGAACAGAAAATGCACTCCCAAACCTGTTATAGACAAAAAGAGTTCCCTCCACATCTGTCTTCTCCTGTTAAACAAAAAAAGTATATTTAACCACTACACTTTTACTACTATAAGAACAGTTGTAATATTTCTATATGTTATTAATATTTAAACCTTTTTAACAGTAGCAATTCATTTACACAGACATTATGGCTGTCATTAAGGATTTTGATATCACTGTTTACCCATTCATTTGTAAAGTTGTTGAATGTGTAGAGCGCTACTTGGCTGGCCAGGTCTGTGATGCTGCTGATATAGGGGTCAAGTCTCTTTAGAGCAGACAGACTCATGCCTAAACAGCTCCCACCTCCTGTACTTGCAGTCATGATTCCAGCTCTGTCCTTTGAACATAAATACATGTGAATATCAAATTTATAAAAGCATTAAAACACGTAATAAAACAGGCATATAACGTTATGGGTAAAATCATGTTAATGCTTCATTTAAAATAAAATGTGATGCGAGGTTGGAATTCACCACCCTTTGAATACAGTCCAGTATAAGAAATGATATGAAATTATTAACCAAGTTAGACATGTTTGTTAACAAACATATTAATATAGAGAGAATAAAAATACATTTAAATTATTATTATAAATAGACGACTAGGTGTTCCAAATGGTAATCAACGGGTTGCATAGTTGCAATAGTTGGCTAGCCATCATGTAAGACAATGAAATTCCAACCGCTTCAATAACCTTAAAAGTAATAGTTAATAGTATAGCGATTTGATATACTGTATACATATCTGTAGCATAACCAGTGCAGGACGTGTTACGCACCATAGGCGATATGAATACTCAAAGAGTAAAGAATGTCTTCAAATCTCAAATGTTGTTGTTTTTCTTAACAAGTGCCACTAAAAAGAATAATGCCCGTATACCTTGAATAAATGCCGCATGCACATAGTATCTAAATTAAACAAATCAGGCCTTCGTGAGTTACTACTGTGTTATAAATGTGAAACTTAAAGAGTGAAACTTACCTGACGTTACTCTGAAAAAATGGCAGCACTCCTAATCTGCGTTATAAGCACTAGCCAACTCAATAAAGCAGCATTCAAAAACGTTATTTCACTCTTCTGACGGTTGGTATATATTCTCAAACTCTTTAAAACAGTAAAACTAGTAAAAAATGCTTTTTGTTACATCTCTAATTCCTAGCCCGCTGACTATCGCCATATTTTCGCCGAGAGCAGACAGAAGCAGCTGCTCTCCGAGCGAGCGCACTCACGGGAAAAACAATCGAGTCAGAGTATCGCGTTGCCTCAAGCCCCGCCCCTGCAGCTGCCACCTACATGAGCTCACCTGAGAGCACCATGCCTTTGATTTTGCATCATATTGCAGAAAAATGCATTGGTAGTTATGCAGTGAACTGGCGGTACAGAGATTGTCTGTTCCTGAGAAGCCCTCGAGGACTTTACTCGCATTGCTGCATTATGTGCGCTCTGGTAGGCATCGTTATTAATTGAAATGTTTGTAATTACTCGTCCAGTCCTTCAGTTATAAATATAAATATTGACACAATCTGTCTAAAACATATTTTGCAAGCCGGAGGCCCTATGGCCTTTAAAGGTTTTGTTATATAAACAGTATAAAGAGTTCCAGCTAATGACTCATTAGGGTGTAGGAAAACCAAGGAACCAAACGTGACTTTAAATGAAACACTTCTACGTTTTTCTTCAGGGCCATGTTCGGAGTTGTCCAGTCCTGCTCGTGAAGAGTTTAGCTTTAACCCCTTTAAACGCATCTTGTCTGTATTTTTTTAAGTACAGCAATATTAAAGACAGCGGCCATCCATAAGCAAAACTTCACAACTCTGATCATGTTGCATCTAGTCAACTAGGCTTTCTAATGGACAATTTGCTTAACTGCACTTTAATCGTTTGCCACTAGAGGGAAGCACTACACAATTACTCGTAATTTATCCCCGTTCTCACACGAGTTCCATTTGCGGTTTTTAACGCTTATAAAACAATCCTAAATAAATACAAACACACCTGTTTTTACAAACATTTACAGCAAATAAAAAGCCACGTGTGTGTTCAGTAATATCCTACCTCTTTAAACGTTTAGCAAAGTGTGTTAATTTCCCATAACATGTCATGGAGACAAAGCACATAGGGAAAGTTGTGATGCTTCAGTTAAGTATGTTTAGTTAGTTGACTAGTCCATAATTACAGTGTAATTTAAACAATCATGCATGACCACAGAGACAAATTTGTCTTGACATTTAAAATGAAAACTGAAAGCTACAACGAATTATGTGCATTAACCAGTTTTCATTTGGTACTGATGTCCACAATTTTTTTCAGATTAAATGAACATTCTGAACATTTCCTCTGTGCATTACATAAACTAAAGTTAATCACTTCTTTGATGATGCTGAAGAGAATGTGCTGACCTGCATCATGAACTTTTGTTCAAAGCCATGTTCTAGCCAAATCCAAAGGTCTTGGTTGTTGAGCGAATGTTTAGAATGCTAGGAGAGCTGTTTATTTATTCATGGAACGTCTAAAATTTTGAAGTTCTACTGTATGTCTCTTCTTTTACTGTTCTGACTAATTCGATATTCAAAATCTGTCATTCAGATGCACAGGGAGAGAAAGAGAGTTTGCAAGAGAGACAGAGAGTGATAGAATAATCTGGGGGCAGGAGATGTCTCCAGGGACATGTGAAGTTTTCTCATGACCAGAAGGAGGGGCATAACCAGGGAAGGGCCTGCTAAAATCATACTTGACCATTTGCTGATGAAAGATTCTCAGTCAACTTGTTGAAATTCCCAGGCCCCATCGTCCCCTTTATCAGAGCCTGACAATCCTGAAAAAGATCAGTAAAGCACAGAAAACGAGAAAAATCAGACCAGTAAAATCAACCCGACACCTGCTGCTAACAAACTAAACATCAACCCCAGCAGAATTTTGTGGCATTTTGTCATATTAAGAGAAGTCTTAATGGACATTAATGGACAAACTTAGTTCAGTAAGCATAATATAATATTCTTTTGCATGTTTTGCTTGTTGTGGTCGAGAGAACAATTTATTTTCTGTAATGATTCAGAACTCAGGTCCAAACTGCTCAAGAAAATACCTGGCCATCATTTTGGTACGCCTCGATGAATTTGAGGCGATCTGACTAGGATCTTCCCAAGTTTGGTCTCCCTTAAGAGATAGAGCAGGTCTGGAAAAGCGTGGAGGATTTATTCTCCTTTCTAGCGCAGTCACATCTGGAAGCAGTCAGGAAGTCTACAGGGGAGGGGGTTTGGTCGTCAGATCATTGCAGAGAGGCTGGCGGTGGTGGTGAGCGCTCTCTCTCCGCAGGGCCACAGTCTGACTACTCCCCTTTCTCTCCAATATGGACTGGACACGGCCGATTCCGCACTCTCTTTTCTAACGAGGCGCGACACAAACTACGCCCGTTCTGGAGCATCACAGATGGAATCGATCATATCTGAAGATTTAACCCCGTGAGATCTGGAATATACACGCCGTTTACCTTTTGATGCGCTTTGAACGGTCTCTGAAACTACGGCAGCGTCCGCGTTCCCTGCGTTTCTTCTGGCTGTTGCAGCATCCTTTTCGAACCGTTTCCGATCCGGTTTGATTATCGATTATCGGCACGCGGTGCTGGTATCATGTTTCTTAGGGCCCGGATGTTCCAAAGATGCACTGGTTCGTTTTCTTAGGTGGTTCCTGCGAATATCCTTTCCTGATCTTTAGCTCTATAATGGGGATCAGGTAATATTAACTAAGGCGCAAAAGAAGGAATATCTTACGCTTTGCGTTTTTCATTTTTTCTTCACCTTTTTCTTTGATTTCTTTCCCCTGGGTTGCTTTTTTCCTACCCCCTCTTTTTTAACAACATTTTTCTTCATTCACCTTCGGATAAAGCCGGACTACATATATGGTAAATGAAAGCAAAAACATGTACATACCGGAGGACACCCTTGAAAACCATCAAGGTAATTTCTCTTTTTGCATTCCCTCTGTTTGGAAACTGTGTATGTGCCCTATGGATGTGATGTTAGGGGGTGTATAATAAGTGTTGCTGGCGCTATCATGGGCATGACGCGGGGGTGTACCCGAACCGTTCCGTTTTTAATACCCAGACACATTCTGCGCAATGATAAGCGATGCTTAAAACCTCTTTGATCAGTGCGATCGCATTTGGAGGACGTTCAACACATGTCATGAAGCCTAAAAACTCCCCGAAAAATGCCCCACAGTTATTTCGCATTCAACGATATAATCTGTAAATGCGCATATATAGTTGATGAACTTTGAGTGATGGACACGATCGTGTATATATAGTATGCGGCCACAAATGCGCGCAGATGTCAATCGATTATCCTGTCAGCTGCTTCGGAGTTAAATGGCGTTTTAATCATTTCATGCGACGTGCACACATTGGGTAAGGGGCCAGGCTGCATTGATCACCGCTGAAATAGTCCGACAGCTAAAATGAACTCGGGGTTGTGTCATCAGGCCATTAGTTCTCAGTGATTGACATGTAACGGGCTTATTCTGATCAGAGCATCTCATGCCCCCTCATTCTAGTGTGCATCTGTTGATTTTCTCTTCTTATCCGACAGCATCAACTGCTGTGGCGCAGCAGACGTTATTTCCCCAAGTCTCCACAGGTTGTAGCTTCGCTGATTTAAAGCCTGCAGAAAACCTTGCGTCTCAGTCTTTTCCTTTCCTGAGATCCCCTCCATCCAAGGCCTCCGGCTGCCGCCTCTTGGCGCCGTGGCAACGGAGCTGCCGACCCATAGCAACAGCGCGGCTTGCGATAAGCCCGCTCCTCGCGCGCGCACCTGCCGCACCTGACTGAACAAACGCAACCGAGCGAAGCCTGTAAATTGCTGTCAATAATGTAGCCCCGCCCCCTCAGGCCTGCCGCACATCTGTCATGCGGAAAGCTCTACAGTTCATTATGGCAACGAAACAATGGTGTTTGTGTAGCGCGCTGTCTGCGAGGGACAGGAAAGCGCTTTGATATGCCGTTTTGATGGACGGAATAAAACAGTCTTGAACTCTTTATGGGTTTGAAATAGACGCCGAATGACAACGATGAAGAATGGTTTACGAGAGTCTAATTTTAGATGACTCGCTTTTGGATTCAGTAGCTTTTTAAGGAATTATTTTTAGTCATGATTTGCATCTTGCCACTTTACTTTTGATTTTGCACTTCGGTGGATTGGTTACCAAAGTTTTACTACAAATATCATATTTAAACTTTGGTTCCTGTGATGAGATGATGGTAAATTTGTGCTTATTGTTTCCCTACAGATATTTTTGTTAAACTGTATACATACATCATAATTTAATGGTAGCAAATAAGTTGTTTATAATATATACAGTAGATGGAAGTGATTTTAAAAAATCATTTTACGACATTTATTATTTAAATGTTTGAAAACAGAAAATAAACAAGTGTTCACTGGAAACACAGAGAAACTGCTTAAAGAAATGATACTATACATGATGTGGTTACGCTCAACATTGGCAAATATGTTTCTAGACAATGTGCCTGCTTATATCAATTTTGCCTAAACAAGGCTTTGTAATTATTGACACTTGATTTAATGTCCACTTCTGTTAGCAGGCCCAGTAAATCGCTGATGTCGATAATGTCAAAAGTAAGGTCAGAATGATCATCCTGGTCGATATATCTGCCTGTCGCTGCTCACAACAATTTCTTTTCACTTACCTCTTGACACCGCTCACAGTCAAACTAATGGACGCGTACAGCCATTAGCAGCCTGCAAGTTGGTGTCCTAACTGAGCAGGATCTCTGTGGTGGCCCGTAGCTCAGCAGATGTTCATGTTTGTGTTGTGCTGTCGTCTACCGCTGCTGACGAGGGCTGGCTTTCAGGTAAACACAGCCTCGGTCAATCACAGGACCAGAGGAGAGAGACGTGTCAGAGCCAAACATGAACCTCTTCTGCTAGGCAAACACTCGAGCGACTGGAAGATGGAAAGGATGTTTTGTGCGCTGTGATACACCATTCGATTCTGGAATGTTACATATCTGTTCCTGAACATGCTGTTGCTTTGACCCATCACATACATACACGTGTAGCTTTTCTCAGCTGAAAAAAAACACGTAAAAATACATTGTTCATTGTAAAGTTGTATTCGTGGTGTAGACTTGTTCCTGTTGTAAACAGACCTTCAGAATATGGAATGACTGAATAACTCTTTACGTGATGTCACCAGATATGTCAGTCTAATAATTAACAAGGATGTTTACAAAAAATCAATTTCTGCGTATTTAATACATTTATTCATAAAGATTGTGTATGCGCTTAGTATATGTATTCGTCTCTCTGCCTTTCTTACTTTCTTGAAGGTTGTTGGTTTCCCTTGACGCTCATTGATTAAGATGCTCATTGGTAATGAGGGCAGTATTATCTGGCTTTTTCTTTCTTGGGCTTTGTGCCAGCTTCATATGACGGGCAAATCAGGTCATTAGCTGAATTAATATGTTTATGATAGATCTCAAAATGTCTGATGAGGCTCCAGGACGCCATCTCGGAGCCGTGTCCTCGACTTTTCTTCTTCCTTCGGGCGGCATAGAATGATCAAGCATTTCTTCCCTCAAACACATCCAGGTCACCAGAGTCTTTCCTCGCAAGCGTTTCCAGGTTAGATCGCTGGAATCTGTTTGGTATTTTTATTGCTAATGTTGTTTGTTCGTAGCGTTGTTTAATGTTTATGTGACAGATATTTAAGACAGCCCAACTAGCGTCAACATAGACTGCTGAATGCAGCGGAGTTGAGGAAGTTAGCGGTTTGTTTATTGCTGTGGCTTGGAGAATGTGCCATCAAATGTTGAAGGTCTCTGGTTTTATGCTTTGAAACATAATCACAAAGATCTAGATCTTTATACGTCCTGATTGATCCTGATTTTTTTCTATTTATTCAGTCACACTTCTGAAACATAATTCAGGATGTTTATTGTCAAATGCCTTTGAATGCCCAGTTAGCGAGAAAACAGATTGAGAAGTCTTCCTGGCCTCGCAGAGAAGTTGGTTCTTGTCACAGTGGAATTGTGAGGCTTGTCAGATGTTGTATTAGAACAATAACAGGCGTTCATTTGGACTCCGAGCACTCAAGGAAGTACAGCAATTATCTGCTCTCCCATACGCGTTGATTCACTGCATATGCTCTGATGTAGAACAGAACCTCAACATATGTTTCTAGACATTGTGCATTCTTATAGATCGACTCTATTGAGATGCTTTATCGAGAGAATTGTGACATCTTACTTTAAATATGTACTGTAGGTTATCCCAAGCCGTAAACCATACATTCAGTCATTTAGCACATGCTTTTACCTCAAGTGAAGTGACTCACAATCCACCTGTTGCATGGACTGTCCCCCTGGAGCAACCTAAGGTTAAATGATTTGCTCAAGGGCACAGTGGTGATGCCTTATGGCTTGCTTCTAGCCACTTTACTGTGGGGAATAGTTTATTTGATGCTATGACGCTAGGGGGTTTTCGTGTGTGTCATTGGAAAAAAAAACATTTTGGCCCCTTGATATGGTTCCTTTAACGTGAATCTGTTGGGTTTTCTTGTGTGATTTATTATGAGATTTCTTAGGAGTACTGTAGTAGCAAAAGCCTCTTCAGCAAGCCAATGTTTTATTTAGTGATGCACAGATAACATCTGCCAACAATTGGTAGCGGTCAATAAAAGCGTTATTTATCATTTGAGGTAGAATTTATGGACATATACTGTAGGCACAAAAAGGGAAGGACACCTTCTACTCCAAATATACGTAAGGTTAGGAATATGTCCAAATCTCTATAAGCCATAATAATAGTGTAACTATTAACACTAATCAGTATAACTCTAGGGGTTAGTCTTAAGTCTCCATCACCACTGTATTTGAACTTAATAATAAATTATTAAAGTAAATGGACATTTCTCTTCAATTAAACTAACAGACTATAACATCCCGTGTATGGCAGTTTAACCTTTAAATTGCTAAAAAGCTTTCCGTCTGTGTACTTAGCAAACTCAGACATGCATTTGGCATATGTTTGATGTGTGTATGCTCCACCCAGCTCGTAACTGCACACGTACAGCGTTCAGAACGGCCCTCAGCAGGCCTGCAGTAAACCTTGCGTATGTCTGTGTGCGTTAATCTGAATTCCCTGCGCTCAGTGTCACATCCAGAGCAAGAAGCACACATGAATGGATGGAGAAGTAGATAAGTAGAAGGATGACAGACTGCATGAATAAATGTGTATATGTTAATAAAGCAGAAAACAGCTGCTTGTGACACATTGGCACCGCAGGCACCCTCTGCATTATGGGAAAGAACCAAAGCCCCCCGTTAACGTGTGAGTCAGCAACGGGTCACGACACAGGAGTCTGTTAACCATCCCTCGCTCCTACGTACCAATGTCCCCCCAGCAAAGACTGTACGAGGGAGCGTGGGCGATCTGCACGTGAAAAGGTCTGGAGTGAATTAAATGGGTCGTGACTGGTCATAATTATCACTATAATGTCCGTTCATCATCGTAATATTTCATCGTTAACAGTTTCCGTACGAGAAACTGCGATTTCTGGAAATCTTGGAAACACAAACAGTCTTTGTGTCACGTCCTTTGTGTTTGAAATGTTTGTTCAGTAAAAGTTAGTCTGTGGTTTGTTTGACTCTGCTTAGTCATACTCTGTTAATAACACACACTGATCATTTCCACTCAGTTCATGTGATGAACAACTTGAATTATTTTATCACCAGAGGCAAAAAGGTGTTTCTGAGTCCTCTGTAAAGCTTAAGTGTGTCAAGTGTGGTTTGTTACCAGAAAGTGTAAACAATGCGGCACTATCGGAACATTGCACTGTTTGGTTTAGCTGTAGTAGTCCAGGTCCCAAAGATGGAACATGGCCTGAGACCCGGTCTCTGAGTGCCCCAGATCAGGGTTGAGTCAGACAGGTTGGGCTGGGTGAAATTGTGTTATTTACAACAATTGTAAAAGCTTATGTTACTAATTCTTATTGTTATGTATTATTAATACTTATACCATGGTCTTTTTGAATACTTGATTCTGATTGGCTGGAAGGTGTGCATTAAAACCCTTTAACGCACGGCTAGCTGTGGATTATCCCTTACAAATTCAATGTTGCAAATTCAAATTTTAATAGGACAGTATTTTTCTCTTTTCTTTTTTTTTGATTATGTAGAAAAAGCAGTAGTTACGTGTCATTATTTTTATTTATTTATTATAATTTGAGCTATTGGGTCTGGTTTTTCGAGAAATGTCAGTATGACCTCATTTGGCTAACGTAAATATAAGTTCATAAAGTAAACTGCGTTTTTATGTTTTAAAGGAGGACCCTATTTTGCCTATAAGTACCAGTGAAATTAAAATGACAATGCCTATTTTTTCATGAAATATTGCAGTGTTCATTGTAAATAGTTTGTCAACGTGGGTCATTCTGTTTTTAAAAATCATGTGCCCTTATAAACTTCAATTAAAATCTGAAAATGCACTTCCGTCCTGTAATCATATCCATCTTAAATGACGTATGACGGCGAGAATCCGTTAATTCCATTTCACTCTGAAATGCATCAAAATACAGAAGTAAAAACGATCGCAACTTAGGCGTCTACTCTCGAGCATCTGAAACCTCTTTGGTCCAGCACCTGGATTCGTTTGGCCAACCAGAATCACGCGTTCTAAACGTCATGTTTGCATCTGTGAAAAGCATTGGTGAAAGGGACGAACGCAAAGTGTCCATCAAAGAGAAAATGGTTTTGATATTTATTATTCAGTTCTTTTTTATGAAAGTTCTTTATAACTTTTTTTTGAGATCTTATAACTCGCGTCAATCAGGTCCTGCACTTTATCTCTCTTAATAACTCTCTTAACATCAGTCCCGCACTTTATTTTCTCAATTCTGCATGTTTTAAAACTGAAACCAAAGCCTTTGCTTTTGAACGGACAGGCATCCGGTTTGTATTAGGAAAGGCTTAGAAAGGTGCACCTCTCAGAAAAAGTAGACAAATGAAGATCATTTTAGATGTTTAATTACGACTTTTTTCCATATTTTTCACTTTTTCCTGTAGCACAAAATTATTACTTAAAAAACGTGTGCAGGCCAAAAGCCTGAAGAAAATGACAATACAACCCCCCCACCCCTCGTCGTATGGCTGTCACCTTTTTCACCTCTTCCGAGTTTGCAGGTCTGGTAGTGAAGGAGACTCCTAAGTCAATTAGACCAACTCACAACAATCCTAAAATGGCTGTAACACCGGCAGTCTGCCTTGAAACGTAAACATTTTAGAAAGATTTCATGACAATGTGCTTAACCATGAAGACTATGTGCTAACTGTTTATGAGACGGACAAAATGCTTACATGAACATAGTATAGTTTATTTGCAAAAGAGAACTCTCTTTTTTTTTTAATATTTCAAAAATCATGTTTATTGTGTTTTATTGTATTTGTTAGCTGTTTTTTTTAAAAGTTATTATTACTTAATAAAAACAATAAAAAACAAACAGTTTGATTGATATGAATTGGAATGCACAGTAAAAACTCTTAACTTGTTTAATTAGTAACTTATTAATATTCACTAACTTACTAACTGTATATTTTATAATCTTAATTTGAATATTGAAACAATTATATTTTAAAATATTTTATTTGAATAGGAGTACATTTTTATTTTAAGATCTTAATTTAAATATGTCAGTGTGATACCTCATTCTATAATATTCCTATGAATGAATAAATGACTGACAGAGACCCATGCTCTATCAGCCTATCACTGTGGTCATAGTCAGTAAGCTTGCTGACATCATCCATAGCAACGAGGTCAACCCCGCCTTTTCTCTTAGCTTAAGATTTCTTTCTGCTCCTTAGTAAAAGTTGCTCTCAGCAGCGTTGTGAATAGGATTTAAGAGGAAACGCTTGGCTAAAAACTTTTACAGCTGTTTAGGAGAGCTCTTGGTGGTAAAATAAAATGTTTTGTGAATACGGGCCCAGAATTCTTTGGTTTTACACATTGTGATGAATGAATAAAGGGGTTTGGGCTTTGTATTACTTAATATTATTCTCCTGTGAAACAAGAAGTCATTATGGACAACATCATGTTTCTTGTCACCTTGGTGTGCTCAGAAAATTTCAATATTAATGGGAATATACTTGGGAGATATTTTAACTCATAAGTGCCAATAATTGTGGCCAGGGTGTATTAGAGAAAAAAAAAGTTTTCCCTCACTTCAAATTGTTTTACTTGAATGAAATGTTGGAATTTTTTCAATCAAAGATCAAAACGAGAAGCAATGCAGATTTATTTTTACAGCCGACTTTGCTCATATTTACCAATGGTGCCATTAATAGTGGAGGGCACTGTATAATACATATTTTACCTGTGTTTTACACAGTCATCTCGATTCTCAGAAAACAGTCTGTTAAGTTCTCGGCTCTATGAAGTCCTTCCTTCCGAAACACTCTGATTGGTCAAGCTGAGCCAGACTTTTGTGATTGGTCTACCGCTTTGAATGTGTGTTAAGATGTCCCATGCATTACCCTATCCGTGTTCCAGGGTGCAGGGTCCATATAAATTTTGGCATTCATTATGTCACTAACCCAGAAAAGAAAATATCTTCCTTCGTGTGAACTTTGAGTGTTGCGACTTGGCAGATGTTGTTTTTGCTTAAACGGCTACAATACAAACGAACTAAATTTAAAGAAGTGAAATTCCATCAGACCATCCCTTTAAACTGAGATGGCGATAGAGGGGCCTGTTCTGCATTGCAGATTCAGGGTTACAACTTCTCAAACCTACCTTTCACATTATATTGCCCTGTATGTCAACCACTAGTGTATGGCTATACCTACTGTATGTTGGACCTAGATGTTCATCATAATTTCCTAATTCTCTTATATCAGTAAAATGTCGACTTGAAAAAGCTTCCCCACCTTCTAAAGCGCTTTTAAAATGATCAGACCTCCCAATTAACATAATCAATGATGCATGCGCTTGGATTTTAATTCCACATTGGTAGTATATTGTTTTCTTGTTGGGAGATATTGAATGAGGAGTGATGGATGTGTGTGTTTGTATAGAGAATGGATTGGGTTTCCCTCCCAGGATGTCAGGGGCATATTAGAGGGAGTGATTTATGTCGCGCATCAGTCATGCCAGCGTCACACGCAGTGTGAAACGACTGCCGCTCTTGTGTCTCCATCAAAATCCACTCAACCCAACCCAGTCAGCTGCTTGGTAAATAACAGGTCTGAGCTGATGATGGATACAAAACGGTGCTCTGGAGAAGATACACAACTTAAGATAGAACTGTTTTTAAATAAATATTAAATAACTATGCTATGGATATGATATATCAAATCATGCAATTTTTCAGTGTGATAATAGATGTGTGTTTTTTTATAAGCAACTGAACCCTGCACTTATTAAAAATAAATTAATTGTAGTTATTTAAGTGCTCCAAAAATGTTTGTTAAACCCAAATACCCAGTTTTCCCGCTTACAGCATCATTTCTGAACGCCAGATCACTGCTTCCCTGAGACAAACGTGATTCAAGGTTTGTCTGCCCTCTACCCGCTGTCCGTCTCTCCCTGCCTGTCCTCTACCCGCTGTCTGTGTCTCTTACCCTTTGTTTTCAACCCTCTGTCTGTCTCTATCGTTCTCCATCTCTGTTGACAGCATGTTAAGTTTCTCCTTAAGGGTTTATTTGGCTGGTTAACAAACATCAAATCTCTTACTCGCTGCCTCTGTGTATCTCACACAGACTCGTATAAACACACTCGCAGTCTCCCTCACACACTTGCTCACATAGTCACACGGACACTCACGCAGGAGATGAGTAGACAGGTGTTGAAATGTTGGCGCCATCTAGCAGTTGTGTCCCAGCAAGTCGTCGTCACCATGGCAACTGACAGAATTCAGATTTGTTGAAAGCCTTAAAAACCAAACATTTGCAAGAAATGGTGGATGCGTTGCTTTTGAAACTATTTTTACAATCGGTAGTTATGTAGAGAGTTTTATACTTTTGATAGATTTTGAAGATTCTGACTGACAGACTGACCAGATGCCAAACTCGCCAATTACACATGTTCCATATTTCCTTGTTTTTCATTTCAAACATGCCAGTTTCATATAAATAAATAAATACACAATATGGCTTACCATCCCTATTACTTTAGTTTTAGTAAAAAAAAGTAATTTTAAGGTCCAACTTTGGTTTATGGAGTGTCCAACAACAAGTTTACGTACATACAAGGTGTAAAAATACTTTCGTTTTTAAAAACAGCAGTTATCGTTACCTTACTTCTTGACTGACTCTCAAATGATTACTTCGGCGATTCATCTGTCTAATCCCCTCCTTTCTGTCAGCCTACTCTGATCTGATTGGTCAGATGGTCTAGTCAGCAGTGATTGGTCTACCGTGTACAGCGTCGCAGTGTCGCAAATGGAACGTAGGCGGGCATTACACCGAGTGACGCAAATCTGACACGGAACTGGAATTAGTACGACAGACGGCTCGTTCGCGTGATTCAGTCTACTCGTTTTTTCTCAAGCCAATAACTTTGTTATTCGTTCACTTTCGGCTTTACAACTTTGCAGACTGCTTACATACACACACAGCAACATTACACACTGCATGAAATGTAGTTTTAAGGACATTGTAATAGTGACTCTTGAAAACCTACAAGTAAATGGCCTGTGTTATGTATTTCTAACCTCTACTTATGTGGAATGAGTAATAACACCTTTTAATAGTCTGTGGGTTTGCTGTCATGTCCAATACTGTAGTATGCACAATTTCTCTTTGCAAACTGTCCATTATATTGTGACAGCCTCACAAAACAATTCCCTGTGATCGGAGTCAAATGATCAGGGATTTTGGTACAAATGGTTTTTGTCATAATATGACCTCTTGAAAGCAGCTGTCTCACATTGCTCAGTGATGTGCTCATTTGGTGACATTAGAGTTTGATATATTTAATTCATTTCCCCAGCGTTATTTGTTCGTGATTTCTTATAAATTGAAAGTTTCGTGTACCACTGACTCGCAGACGAAGCATATCAAAATATTTGTCCATTTAGTCTGAAAACAGAGATGCTAATCTTTAAACGCAAGCAATATGTTGTTGAAATCTAAGTTAGGAAGAGAAAATTATGTAACAAGGTCTAGAGTTACAGAGGAAGGTAACTTACGTTCTTTGCCCAAAGAGATGACGTATTTACGTAACATGTTCTGTAGAGCACTTTGTCCGTTCAGGGCTACCGTAGAAACAACATGGCGAATTCCATGTAAGAGGACCCGCAGTGTATGTAGATAGAAATAGCTCATTCTAAAATAAAACATAATGCTTCATTATGTAAGGTCTTTATACACCTCTGAAATCTGTCGATAGATCCTACAAAAAACTACGCTGGACCTTTAGGTGTAACTCTCTAAATAAGCAAACATTTACCTTTCCACCCCAAGAAAGTTGGCAGGAAATCGGTGCATGGTTGGTTTGCAAGTGCTCACGATACTGTAGCATAATTCTGTGAAATAAATTCAAAAATCTTACTTATTATCTCATATATAGCCACTAGAGTGGTATTAATGTATTTTTTCTAAATGACGTTCTTGTGTATTTCACAGATTTTGTTTAAAATGGGGAAACAGTAGTAGTAGTAGTACTAGTTGAACTTGGCTCCAGCAGTTCTAATGTCCTGGGTTTGAATCCAAGGTAATGCATATAGGTGACCTTTTTAACGGCTTTTATATTGACCTTCTGTCAAATACTAACACCAGAATTTCCACAGGATATGTTGTGTGTGTTTTACGTGGGATTGCTGTTAAATCGCTGCCCTGACAGGTGCTGTTTCCTCTGAACAAAAACACGCTAATGTTTCTGATTAGGCCTGAACGATGTGTGTTTGACTACTGCGTCTAATCAGACGGTTTTAAGACCGACTAGCTGTGAACCGCGTGTAGCTAAACAATTGATTTATGGTGTTTAGGGAGTTTTTTTTAATGTAGCACGTTATTAAATCTTTTTAGGCTCTAAAGGTCTCTTATGAAAGTGTTTTGTTGCGTATGATCTATACGGTCTTTTCAGGCCTTATTTGATTAAGCTTCGAGTTCTGCAGTAATTGCATTAAGCTAAGAAGATTTCCTCATCAGTTTTGTTGTGATCATCTCTCTTTCACTGTCTTTCCTTCGATCATTCCTCCCAGCCCTGCATTTAATACTTCGTACTAAACTGTTAGGATTTTTCCGAGTGTTCATGAATTAGCTGGACCTTTATGTTCTGACTTTACTTCCTCTATATAACTGACACCGTGTTTACACAGGCGGCAGCAGGAACAAGGTCCTTCAGCCATGTTGCTGCAATCAAGTCTCTCGTGACAACTTATCGTGATGGATCGTTTGGGTTCAGGCCCAATTATTGTCTGGCACAGCGATCAGAGGCACCTCTACATGCGAGCCAATTACTTTTTAGCCAGACTGCCTTCTGTAACTTTACGTACACCAAACAGATCGGTTATGAGTGCATATGTGCGTGTTTTGTTCTAGTCCTGCTTTTATTAGTGTTTAGGGCGCTGCTGGGGCACAAGCAGCGTTACCCGAGCTAGCATGCTAACCGCTAGCGCTGTGTTGTCTTACTGTACCTCTGCAGCCATCTGCTTCTCATCAGCGCTAATCACCCAAGACTCTCATAATTCCCTGTGACGGCACATAACGACACACAAACAGAGGCTGCCGGTGGAAATAACAACACCGGCCGTGACGTTGAGAAGCCCTGGAAGCAGACCCGAGGCCCGTTCACGTTTTCTCTTCCTGAAAGTCTCTTGACCTTGAGGGATGAATGAAACCAGGGAGAAAAAAGCTTGTCATGACTTTTATCGGCGTCTTTGGGCGATTACTCACGGCGCATTTACAAGTGCATAGCGGCACACGCGTATTCGCGAGGTGATAAATCTGCACGTGCTGAGCGAGACTGATTTGTGTATGCACAAGCATGGACTTGATTAGAGGGTACTAGTGTATGCCTGACGGGGGACGTAAACATTCTTTGGGTTAGAACCGCTCCAGTCTGAAGTGGTGAGCAGAACTGCTATGACACACACAGAGGAGCCCGGCTCCGTGGATGAGCAAAGAGGCATGGCAGGGCAGTTTTAAAGGCCATGTCTTTTATACATCTTCCTCCATGCCGCCTTACTATGATTCATTCTTCATCCATATGATGCCAGCTTATTCATGCGCACGCAAAAGCTGCTGACTGGACGCGAGTTCTCCGCAGTACCGGGCACAGATGGACTCTATCTAAACAGTTTACTCACTCTGGCACTCTGTGACAAAAGCAGACACACACCTGCTGTTCCAGCCACATCAGCATGGCACACTGCAGCTATCCTCCAGGGCATTAAACCCTAGGGACTCAAACCCATAGCCCTCTGAATAGTAGCCGTACAAACATTTGCCTAATATGTATACAGAATTATCCCTTGGGGATGACTGTACTGACCCCCAGTTAACCTCCGGTTCGTGTTTCGGCCCGTGTCTAATAGCGTAACTATTATATATGTTTTAAATTTGTTAATGTTAATTAATATTATTATTTTATTGTATATTAGTTTTGGCCAGTGTCTAATAGCGTAACTATTTATATACGTTTTAAATTTATGTTAATATTAATTAATATTATTATTTTATTGTATAATAATTGTATTGAATAAACGATTTGTTGAATGGGTCCAGTATTTGGTCGCATTTAAAGAAACCGTATGGTACATTGACATCTAGCGGTTAAGCTTGGTATCGGAGTCTAAAATCAAAATATTGAAGAGACAAGTTTAGGCAAGTAACTGTTCTTTTCGGTTTCTTTTGATTGTTATCAGAAATAATCTACAGGCACTCTGTTTGTGAATGTGTACCGGAAGTTAAGGGTCACAAAAGCGCGCATGCGCAGTAGGGATGGACGATATGTCCCCAAAACTCTATCACGATAATTCCTGGTATTTCTTGCGATAACGATAAAAATGACGATATATCCATAACGCCATCCACCGCTGTTTTTTGCGTCAAGTGATAGTAGCTGCATGTAGTCTAGACCCTCAGAAAAACAAATATTATCAAAAAGTAAAACTTACCCCAAATCAAACAGCTCCTAAAATATACCTACAGTATTTTTGTAAATATAAAATATAATAGTGAGATTCAACTTCAAAAGGTTGTAGTAAAGAAAAGTTAAATGAACTAAAGCTCAATAAACACATCATGTCATACCTAAAACTGTATATATTCTATTGTTGGGTGGAAACGATCGATCGCATCACGCTGTCAATCACTCTCTCTTGAACTGTGTGAACCTTCTCTTCTCACAGCAACATACACTGAATCTGTCTATGACTCGCGCTACAGAAAGAGAACAGAAAAATGCGGATAAAAGAAATCTAATTAAATAATCCATGCTTTTATACGCTCATAAACGTATTTAAAATAACGTAATACAAACTCGCATGTGTACCGTATGTAAACAGGCAGCAGTGCTGTGCGCGCTGTGTCGCTATGAAAGCACATGTGGGCGCGAGCTGCGCACGGGACGCTCCGTTCATCCTGTATATAACAGGCAAGAAATCATACTAAACAATTTGCGCACGCGCGCATAACATCTAACGAATGTTTAAATAAATACTTTTAGCCAAACTAAATGTTGTGGTGTAATGCATTATGACTATCAACGACTACTTAACAAACGAATTAAATAAAACGAAAGTGAAACTAAACATTAACTCGGATGCATCTACAGTGCCAACCTAAACGAGATTTAGAGCTCGTCTTTTAGTGCAAACTCTTTCTCAGCTTCACGTCCGCCCTCCGCTATACCCGTTTTCACTTCACATGTGAGCTGTGAATGGGTCTCACAAAGAAATACGTCATCAACTAGAATTTATCGTTTATATCGCGGGAAGACTAATTCCTATCGTGTGGGGAATTTCTACCGGTATATCGCAAACGATATAATATCGCACATCCCTAATGCGCAGTACTGTTTGTTTATGTTGTTAAGATGAAACCATCTATATTCATATTTTATAAACAAAGTTAATCGCAGGGATTGACAAGTGAAGCATTTTAAAGCTGCTCGTCCTTCGGTGTAAATGTCACATGCAGGTTTTTTCTTGGTTTAAAATCGAAGTAAAAAAATGAGAAAAATGCAGTTGTATTTGTGATTGCAATTCTCTAACTAAACCCATTGTGTAAATGAATGTACACAGCATCAGGTAGACACTGAGGCAGTTTATGGTTTTCTATTTCTAAATGACTTCTCTAGCATTCGAGTGTTTCCTACGCCAGAGCTCTCGAGCAGGGTTTCATAACCTAGGGGTAAAAGTGGCACTAACCCTTTAAAAAAAATTCAAGCGTGAAATGTTACTTAACCCAGTGTTAAAAGCAGCCTGCAGTAGTGGA
Source organism: Triplophysa rosa (assembly GCF_024868665.1). Taxonomy (NCBI): domain Eukaryota; kingdom Metazoa; phylum Chordata; class Actinopteri; order Cypriniformes; family Nemacheilidae; genus Triplophysa; species Triplophysa rosa. Next base: position 9,727,655 of record NC_079913.1, read on the forward strand.
CAATAAACACATTGACTCAGGAGTAAATGTAGTGTGAATACCCTCGAGTTAAGAACCCCTTTAGTTATTCTGTCAGATGCATTAGCCATGCCGACTCAAATATTCTACTGTGCTGGCTCAGGAATTGCAAGCTTAAACCATGGACATAAAATATTCATTGCATTAGGCTGCGGGAACCTTTAATTTTATAGTCCGGCGTCTTGCCAGTTATTTCTGACTTCAACACAAATTATTCAGGTAGCGTCTTGCATGGTCTCCGGTGGTATATTAGACAGCTGAGAACGGTGTCCTCTGCAAAGGACATGGGCTGGTATTAAAGCAGCGAGGACACATTCGTTCCTTCTCTGCAAAGATGGGATTTGAATTTTCAGCGACTGGCAGCAAGTTATGTGTGGTGTCCGCATTAAATACTGCAGCAGTAACGGAACCTTCACAACTGCAGGTTTGGGCCTCTTGTAGTGGTTAAAGATTGCATCAAAAGTGACAGCTAAAGCCTGAGCGCAGTGGTTAAAGGTCTGTTTTTACTTGGTCTGCGGACGTAGAGGACGGATCAATTTGATGTGTTTTAAATAGATGAAGGATTTCATTGTACTGTTAAAATGCTTTCAGCATATAATAAAACGGGATGGAATTTTCTAACATAAATTGATTAGTGCAAACAAGGGCAGTGCCAAAAAGCACTGGTGCTGGCCAGAGATAATGACATCACTTTAAAGGAAAAACAAGAAAAATTGGGTTTTTTATTTACGTATCTCATGATATTTAGAATCTGTATTGACTCTCTGTTGAATGCAATCGGTGTTGTTAGACAAAACGTTAGTGACCGCTTTAGGCACCATTCACTTTCAATGTATAATGTTCTTAAAATATACCCCATTGTGTTCTACAGAATAAGAAGTAAATTAAATAATGGTGAATAAATGATGATTATTTTGCAACTGTTGTGCACGGTAGTAATAGGACGTTCAGGGACTGCTTATAAAAGTATAGAAAGCAAATCTTAGGTTTCTCAGGAATGTGATGATCTGGATAGGCCTTCATTGATCATTGTACAATTTTGGTTAGATTTCTGCCACTATTGTGTCAGAATGACTGTGTGTTTAGGAACATAGAGGCTTGAAAAATATAAATTATCAACCCTTTCTTATGGCTTGGATTTCTAGTATTTGGGTACTGGAAGTCCCCATGAAATAGTTTGTCAAATGCAATGCGCTTTTCTTTGTTTTCATATCAAAATGGCCTTTTTCTTAGTTTTTTTATTGCCATTAGTTGATGTAAAAAATATTATGATTTTGCAGCTTTCTCTTGCTATTGGTGGCAGGTTTGTCTTTCAGTGGTTCTGTTTATACAGCTGAACATACACGTGTGCCTCTTATCTGATTATAGACGATGGTAGGGATGGGTACTGAAACCCAGTATTAAATGGCCCTGGGGCAAAATTATGAAAGACCAAAGCATCGATAAGCTCCGCCCTTATCGGTTCTGCTTTCGGTCCTCAGGAAAAAAAAATGTTATTGCTACATTAACGTTTTCTTGTACATTTTATCTCAATAATAAAAAGCCCAATCTAGTTAATCTCTTGATGCCCCATCTACGTCAGGTATGTATGCTGAATGCTAACAGACGTTACTTGAACTCTGACATTCTTTATATATGCTAATGCCATACACCCTATTTAAAACAACTGTAAATTCGATCTAACTGGTTTCCATAACCTTAAAACTATGCTAATTCCACATGGGTGAAAGGAAATTACACATTTAATCCATTTTCTATTAACTACTTAAAAAAATAAATCAGCCTATGTGTGTAATCATTTATTATTACACTGAGAACTGAAATAATTCAGTGCAGTATGCACAAAACAAACACACAAATATATTTAGACTATTTACTAACTATTTAGAGTAAAATTCAATTACCCTTATAAAGATTGTGAAATGTTTTTTAAGCTGCAGCAAACCAACCCACTCCTTCGGATTCCGCTGGTCCATCCCCATGAAAACATATCTTTATATCAAAAAGTACCGATAAGAATACCGTTAAAGTACCGGACCGATAAGCAGTATTGATAAGAGTAGTAATACCCAGGGTTTTTCCTGCATAGAGAAATTGGAGTCTTCCAGTCTTCACAAGAAATGCTGCGTGCATTTATCAGTCATTTGTAACTGCAGTTGCGACATTATGCCACAGTGATGCGCTGTTTCGTTATCAGCACACTGAGGCACTAAAAGAGTTGCAGAACAAGAGCTAACGTAGCTGTGTTTCACGGCTGTTTGTTTTGCATTCAAGTACATTTAATTTCTTGAAATTTATTAAATGAACATGACGTACATCATTGTAATGTCTTTAGCTGTGCAGTTGGATCGTTGAATCAGCGTATACTGTACACAGCGAGTTCGCCAGCATGAACGCACAACGACTCGCACACGAATGACTCATTTGAACCGATTCATTTAAACTATTGAACTTTTCAGTTACTAGAGAATATAAGAGATCCTTGAATCATTTAAAATGAACCACAGAGAATGCAAGATGTGAATGAGCTTTGCTCATTTAGAAAGACTGGTTAATTCAGTTGGCTATTGTGGGCTGAAAACTTAGTTGAAAATGATAAAAAAGCTTTATTTGATAAAAAACATTTCTGTTTGGTTGAATAAAAGTAATGTTTTATATAACTTAATAATTGTCATTTTTATCTAATTTTATTAGAACTTTTAATATGTCAAACTCGAAGTCACTTTGGTTAAGCCACTAAAAGGTATGGTAGGCCTACGCGTGTGTACAAGATCAGGATGGCACCACCTCCGCCTCATTTTGAGCCAAGAAAAACCCTGATACCGTTAAAATCTTAACGATACCCATCCTGGATTCTATATGTACCGTAGGTTGTTACCATGTGTGTTGAATCTGTTGGTAGGCAGGTGATTAATTGACAAATTATTTGAACGGAAAGGTATTATCCCAGAGCACAATTTGCTGTGATGTAATTAGATGTAGGCGATATACGTGTCCTGCTAATGAAATGTCTGAATCTCCTCAAGGTGTCCTTTAGGTGTAGTGGAAGTTTGGTCCAGGAGTGAGTGTGGGTGTGTTTTGTGTCTGATGAAGAACTGAGGATTTTTTGCTGAATCCAGGATTCCTGCCGGAATTGGTGAGGGAAGTTGTTGTTCTCCGAAAGATGCATGAGGGGGCAGTTTTTCAAAGATTAAAAGCTCCTTTTTCTTTTGCATCACTTAACTGCGCATTTCTTTGCGGCAGCTCCTAACATTTCCTCCAAAATAATGAATAAAATGGCAAAATGTGTTTTTTTTTCCAAAACTGCCATCACCGTCACTGTAAGATGTCAGTTTGTTGGACAGTGTGCTCCACGGATAAAAGTCGCACACGAATGATGTGAGGTTGATTAAAATTTGTAGGTGAACCGTTCCTTTGAGGTTGGCTAATGAGCACTTTCATCATTGAAGATTTTAGAATACATTTATTTGACTAAATTTTGTTTTCTGTCTGCATTATCATTGTTGTTTTGCCATAAGTGTAAATTCTAAAAGCAAATGAAAGTCTGAAAGTTTTTAACTCTCTCTCTCTCTTTCCATTTTTGAGTTGCATCATAATTGCCGTCATATTTCAGACCGAATACCAAGACCATGTTATAACTGTCTGGTTGGCACAGTCCCCTTTTAAATCAGAACCAAACCCAGGATCCCGGCCCACCAACCAGAACTGATGAATAACTTGTGCTTTGTTTTCGAGCCGTATTGGATGTCTGTGGTCCGTCGAGGTATCCGGTTGCACATTCCAGCAGGATACAAACCTCAGTTTAACACCTCTGATTAATACAGTCGGCAGTTCGATCACTTGGGAACAGGAAGTGGTTGAGTGCTGGGGCTGGGCCGTAGCCAGAAGTGATGTATCGGGATTTGTATTCATTACAGATACACTGGGCTTTCCTGTCTCAGTGCCAGTATGAGAGAGATGGAGGATAGGCCTGCTTCAGACTCCCTGTGAGTGGAAGCGAGAGAGGATGAGAGAGAGCACACAACAGCAATATGAATAAAAGAGCTAGAGGGATAATCGTTTTCTTATTGTCAACTTCAGCTTTCTCTCTATCGCTATTCTGCTCACCTTTTTGAGGATGCCAAGCAGCTTTGTGTGTGTAATCTCATGGTAAACCTTTCTGCTGTCTCCCAGGGATGTAGTGGTTAGTTTTGGGGGTTATCTTTTATCCCTTAATCTGGGTAGTAGTGTTGTAAAATATGATACGGGACATGTACGTTATGACCTCAGAGTGGCTGAAGTATCAGGCAGATGGTGCTGAGTGAGGGTCTTTGAGCCCCCTTTGTCCATGCCGTGTCCGTGCTGTGAACACATTGGTGCTGTCAGGGGTTAAATGTAAATTTCCACACCTGCATAGCTTATTCTTGTCCTGTAAAAATGCACATTCCATAAAAAGTGCTAAGCGTTTTGTAACATTTTTTTAGTTATTGTTTTGTATTTGACTGTTTTCATTATTGGATCAATCAAACTAACATGCCATGTTTTGTCTGAAACATCCATTATTTGCTTGTAACATTTTGTTTACATAAGCTTTCATATTTAAGCAATATCACACGAGCAAGAGTGCCGTTCTATCAAACCACAGCGTCTGATTCTTATTTAGCAACATCACTCGACAGCATTTTCTTGCTGCCTTTTGCTTTTTTATTAAATATTCAAAAACCCTGTAGGTCAACCTTTTTATTTCCAGCTAAATATTCTGTTTCGCTTAGAAATAATAACATTACGGAAGCTAAAATGTTTTGTATCTTTTAGGCCTTTAGGTTTCATTCCTGGCATTAGATGCGAGTGTGTGAAGCAGCATCACACGCAAGACTTTGGCCTGTAGCTTGACTTTTATGATTGCTTTGCACTTCCTGTAGTTTCAGCCTTAAGCAGGCCTCGGGCTTTCATCTAATTTTCTAGCGTAAAGGAATGAGTTAAGATTCTTCGAGGTCAGGAGAGAGGTCATCTCAGGACTAGCAGAGAAGGAGAGAGATGAGAATGAAGTTTCTATCATCCAAACGTATTCTGTGTTGTGATTTCTTCTCGCTGTTGCTTTTGACTCTCTGCCTGTCTGCGGTTTGTGTGCGAAACAGATGTCAATGACGAGGTCTCAGAGTCTGGCAGTCAGTTGCTATTTTATAGATGAACCTTCCCCTAAGTACTTTTTCAAAAGAACCATCTGACCCCTCCACAGAAAGAAATCCTGGAAGTACTACTTCCGAGACTTATATCAGGGAACAGGCTGCTGCTTTCCTCGCAAAGCTTGAATCACCCTTTTGACGAGCGAAAATGACTGTCATTTTTTCCACCGGGCCCGGCTCATTTTACATCCCCACCGACCCACCATTTCACAAGTGACCTTTCCCTCCCGACCCGCACACACTCAAACAGGTGGGTTGAAGGGTCTTTGCAGTCACACACCTTCCTCTTAGTCTTCCTGGACCCCGAAATAACTCTGCCGTTCTAATTAACTTAATTAATTTCACTTATAGCAGTTAATTATTTCAGAATGGGTGAAGAAAGGCACTGCGGAATGAAAAGCGAGAAGGAGAGAAGGTGGTGGTCTCTGGAGTCTGTCTAATCTTGGTTTAGGGCAGTGGAGGAAGATTAGAGCTACTCATGTACTCCTGAAGAAAAGACGTGAACCCAATTACATCCTCTCTTTCTCTTTTTTTGCTTCTCCATATTTTAGCCCTCCAGAGTGCCGCGTGTGTGTGCGTGAAGATGACAGTTAAACTGGCTAAAAACATCTCAGAGCTGAGTTTAGGTCAGCTCAACCTAGTTCCTGTAACAGTCCTGTGTGTGCGTGTGCGCGCATGTGGGGTTGCGGGGGGGTTCGGATGTGACTGCTGACCTACCAAATACCCTGATGTCCGAAAATGTGTATTGATATGCAACAAAGTATGACCAAAAAGCTCAGACTATGTATGAAACTTCAAATTACTGGCTCGTTTGCATACTTTTCTTCATGTGTGTTGATGTCAGCTGACAGCAAACTGACATTTCCCATGAAATCTGACCCGACAGACAAATTACAAAAATCATTAGAAGCTTACCATTATGAATTGGGGCAAGGTAATGAAACCACGCTTTTATGTAGCTCAAAATTTGGTTCTTACGCCTTAAATAGACACTTCAGTTAGGATGTGGTTGTCGCACTCTTTCATTTCGAAACTGTATATGGGCATTTAGCAAAACAACCATGATTCACATAATCGCAACCATATCCTGCTGCTCTGAACATAGCCATCGGGTTCTGTGGAAGGGATTAAATCATTAAAAACTTTTAAAAAGTTTTTAAAAAAAAGGCTTAATCCTGCTCACAGATATTTCCTGATATTTTTCACAAGTCTTTATTCTTATGAGAGGAGACGAGTGATTTTTGGGAGAGAGGAGAAATGGAGTGCTATTGGCAGTGGAGGAACACCGTGGAAAGGGAAAGAGAGGGCAGAAGATGGTCTGATGAGTTATGTTTTATTCAGTAAGCTATGCATTATTAACGCAAGTTCATATTTAGCTGTTACACACAGGCATAAATTAAGGGAAAAAATGAGAAAGATATAGATTCCGATTGGGAAAAAAGATGGGGAAGCTGTGACTTTGTGTGTGTGTTTGTGCTGGGGTTTATGATAGAAACGTGGCTGTACAGATCAGCATTAATGCTCCGCGTTAAACGCAGCGATAATTTGGACCAGCGGGGTTTGTGCTGCGAGACGCTTTTTCTGCCGGAGATTACCGAATCCCTCCGCACTGTCTGGGCCGAATTCCAGTCCAGAATTCCAGGACTCTCATTCACGTCGTGACTTTTCCTTCTCGTAGCATCAAATTCCATAAAAACCATCTGCACCTCGGTTGGGTTTAAATAGGCCGTCCAAACTGCGTTACGATGGAACATTTTACTCATATGACGGCATACGTGTATGCGTCCAATATATATGAAGCAGTCATTCGGACGTCTGCAAATGCAGATTTGTGGTTTGGGTTGGAATCAAGTTAATTTTGCAATCAGGGTGAAGTGCCAATTTTCCAGTTGCCATTCCAAGTTTTGGATCTTGTTGTGAAAAGTGAAGGCAGTAGGACAGGTTGTAGGGTCGTGTTAATACGCGTGCAGTAGCATCAAATAAACAAAATAGGTATTAAGTATAGGGTACAGAATTAATACTTGCCAGGTGCTGACTGGGTAAAAATGACTTGGGAATAAATACAACAAAGTTACTGGGCAGCTGGCCGGAAAGTTTCGGAAGAATTGTTTACGTTGCAGGATACAGTAAAGAACGGTAGTCGACCAATGCTGACATAAGCAATGACAACAAATTACATCTAAGAGAAACAAAGGTATTTGGTTGGTTATGCAGTTTCTAACAAGTTTTAGTTTAGTTCAGATAGAAATCCAACAGTAATACACTCTTAAAGAAAAAGTGCTTCAAACGGTTCTTCGATGTCATAGAAAGGAACCTTTCTGTTTCACAAAAGGTTCTTTTTTGGCAAAAAAAGGTTCTTCAGATTACAAAAAGTAAGAAAGAGATGGTTGTTTAAAGAAGTGTGTGTGTAGTCCAGCAGTTGGGGCACAGAAAAAACGTAAAAGTACATGTTTTTCATGTTATTTTACACCCTACTTGTAAATTTGTAGTCCTAACATGAAACAAAAATGCAAAAAACAAATCCTGATATATTGAAAACATTGCGTAAACAATTTGAACATGTTTGTGACAGTAAAAATACATTTTGGATGTATAGGTTATTTATATGAAAATCTGTATTTGAATTCCAGGTATCTGTTTCAGTCAGAGCCACAATCTCAAGGCCATCTCTCTGGAATCCTTTTTCTCTACCATCCATGTGTGTGCGTGCGTGCGGTTTGATGACCAATATTAAACAGACACGCTTTGAACTCCACATTGACTGATGTCTGTCTTAAAATAACTGGATTGTGACCTTATCTCATGGTCCTGTAGTCTAAATGTTTGTGAGCAGTCTATTGCAGGACATGTGAGTGGATGGAAAGAATAAAAAACATAAAACCATGGAAGCAAGTGAATGGGGAGTTAAATGTTTGCTTATGTAAACGCATCACGGCACACTCATTATAACCCTAATACCTTTCACCACATACGTAAGTAAAGCCATTGTACTAAATATAATCAATAGATGATTTCATTTTCAAGGTTATATTTGTTACAGTTTTTAGCAAAGGCCTCAGGCAATTGGTCCACTTACACCATGACCAATGATGTTGCAGTTAGGTGCAATTAGTTTCTTGTAATTTGTTAGTCCATGCAGAAAGTAAAAACGCTGCGTGAGGAGATACAATCACAGCCCCAAAGAACATATTTTATGCCTTATTACGTATGTGGAATGGAAAGGTTTAGAAAAGACGGAAGCATTTTACTGGGAATAAATGTACATTTAAATTTGGCAGGTATGAAAGTTGAGATAAATTTAGAACCTCATGAAATCCACTTTTTATTGAGAGTCTTCAATTCACGGTATTTTATGTCTTCACAATCTTTCATCAACAGAAAAAAACTTCTATCACCTTTGAAATGACTTTGCTTTTCTCATTTTTTTAACTCGCTAGCTCCCAGTCTCCTATATTATGCCCTCTCTTTTGGTCCAGTCAATTATATGATGGATAATAAAACCACATTGAATTTTCATTTGAAATATGTCAGAATAAGACGTTTTTTTTCTCTGAACCATTTCTCTTCTATTAATCGTCCATCCATTTGCAAATAAATAGTTATCAAATACAAAGTGTGAAATATTTCAAAATATATATCATTTCAGCAAGATGTGCACTTCTGTTTGGCTGTCTCAGGGATGTGTGTGTGTGTGTGTGTGTGGGTATGTCTCAGAAATGTACATGTGTCCATGTCTCAGGTGTGTATACAGTGTGTGGCAATCTCAGGTGTGACTGAAAGCGTTTGTATGCCTCAGGTGTGCTTGTATGTGTTAATGGCCAATGACGGCTCATTATGTGTGAACGCATCCTGGGGCATGTAAACATAATGTTGCTGTTGGCTCTGTGCTTTATAGTTTTGCTCATGTTTGTGTGTGTGCGCGCTGTGGCACGAGACTAGTGAAGCATGACTGAGGTGCTCGATCTGATTGGCTGGCTTTGATAGCAATGATGTAATTGAACAGATGGTAATGGTGACACCTTCAGTGTGCTCCGCCCACTCACCCTGCACTCACACACAGAGTTATGGCAGAGTTGGGCGGTGAGTGTGCATCCTAAAGCATTGCCCTTGTACTGTATCTCTGCATCTCTCGTTACTAGTGCACACACTCTGTGTTAATGACTTTCTCTTTTTAAGTTGTGTGCGTGCGTGTGTGTGTAATAGAAAAATAGAGACACTTAATTCCTCTGTGTATCTCCCCATCATTGCAGTGTCATTGCTTATTTTTCTCCAGTCATTGGGTCACTGATTTATTTATTTAAGCTTTCTGGCTGTATAGCGCCAGAGTCATCAAACTCCATTTCCCAGAATTCCCTGCTGAGTCATGAACGGCGAGTATTTCGTGCTTTAGAGCTCACTGCTGCACGTATGATATCATCCAGCGATGACTCAGTGCCACATTAACCCCACACGCATAAAGTGACGATGACCCTTTATTACACAAAACTCAACCTTGCTCCAAAGGGCTTTATCTCACATTAAAATGTAACTTCTGATACTTATAAAAGTTCATATTTTTTTAACATATTACTGGTCCCAAAGATGTATACCCGGAGAGTCTCGGCTGACACTTAACCTTACATTATTTTGTACTAGACTACACATTAAATGATATTATTTTTATCTCTAAAAATCTGGCGCCAGTCAATGCTGATGAAATAAAATGTCAATAGCTTATAAAGCACAATTAAGTAAAGCATTTTTTCCCCCAATTAAATCGTGGTAATGACAGGTGTTGTAACGGCATTAGCCTGCAGAGTCTAACTGGACCGTGCTGGCGAAATCCTGACCCCTTGACCAATGCTGAAAACATGACCTTGCTCCAACTTCTGTACTTTAAAACAGACCTTCATAAATATACATAAGGGTGTTTAGAGCTTGAAGAGTCTCTCAGCTGAACAAACTTCATTCAGGACGTATGCTGGGATGTGTTGATGCCACGTGACAAAGCAAGGTCTTTTCTCTCTTGCTGTTACCCCGTACCTCTGTTTCTTTCTGTAAATGGGTTATTCTGGCCTTTTGTCTCTGCAAGTGCATTTAAATGGGATGTTCTTAATCCTGTTATCTGTGTGCGTGTCAATATTCCGAAGTCCTTGTCTCATCCTTTGTGCAAGTCATTATGCTGTGAAAGGGTTTAACTCAGGATCCTCCATACACAACTTTTTATTTTTTATTTATAAAAAATTGTTTTTTCTGTTGATTAATGATCTTCATTGGTTCTTGGGGACAAAACGGCTTTCATATAGAAAAGCCACATCAAAAGACAAAAGTCTGATTTAATGAGACTTCATCCCTCTCAAATACTACACCTCCATACAATACCATACCCTTAACTCTCTCTCAAATTGTACTGTACCTGACAGATCTCCTCTGACTGTCATATTTCCAGTCTAAACCAGGATATAATTAAGAAAACAGCAGAAATGTTTTATTCTCTTGTACATTAATGGTTAATATCGTTCACTGACATCCCCCGAGTTAAAGTGAGAAGTGTATGTTTTGTTTGGTGTGATGAATATATGAATGATAATGCTGACTCATAAAACAGTATGTGAGCGAGTGTGTGACTGTAGTGTTAAAATGCATTCATGTGTTGCTGGGGTGAAAATTAATACATATGTAATTATACAAAAGAGAAAAACATTTCGCTGTAATGTTAATAATCAGAAAACAATGAACCATTAGATATATATTTTTAAAGGCATCAAGAAAGGCAGCTCGCATGATATCACGATGTGCTTATATACTGTCGTAATGGCACAATTATGAATGTGATATTGCTTCCAAAACATTGTGTTAGAACTAGCAATGACGGCTTGTGCTGTTTCTGAGAAATTGCTGGAGTAACAAAGGGGCAGGACGCATGAGAGAGAGTGACAGAAAGAGCGACAGCATGTGCGATTACTTGACATGTCTGCTGAGAAAATCGATAAGTTTGTCATGGTAGCGTTTCGACGGTTACTGTGTTCAGTGGTGTTTTGATGGTATATAAGCTGTCTTGGAAGGCAATCCATATTTTATCATTTTCGCCAGCATTACCCATCCCTTTGTTTTTAACATTTTGTTTTTGTACGTTGTCTATTGTATTGTGTTTTATGACCCTTTAGTTAAGAGCCTGAAGAGAAACTTAATGCTGATCCCAGATCTGTGAGAGGGGGCAACTCCTGGTGCCTGTGGTGTGCTTGCTGTTCTTTCAGAGCTGCATAATACGAATCTCAGTTTATCCATCAGAAGGATGTTTTGCAGTCTAAGTAGCTTTCGTACCTCTCAGAACATTTAGGTCCCTTTTTGTGTTCATGTGTAAATGTGGGATTAAAAATGTTACGTGGCAAGTGTGTGTGTAGTTGTTTTTGTCCGTCTCTGTTTTTATGCAAGCACGTCCATGTGTGTCTCGCGATAAGGAGCCAAAATGAGGAAGGAGAGAGTGCATTCCTCAAGAGTAAATCCACTGTGGGCACTTTAGGATGAGAAACTGAGAGTCCTCCTTTTGACAGTTCCTTATACAGAACATGATGTTGCTACGGTAGTTAGAGACGGCATTTTCGCATGCTATTGCGAAATGCTCATTTTGAATGATAACAAGGACAACAACTTTACACTCTTAAACATACTTCACTGAAACCTAACTTCCAGCACTTTCTCTTAATGTGTATAGAACACTTAAAGAAAAAGTATGTAATCACTTTGCTGCTGCACATGACGTTGTCTACCTGTGTCTTCCATTGGTTGGACAAACAGATCTGCACTGAACTTGTGTCATTGGTTGACACAATGTGTCCCATTCAAGCCTACTGTCTACATTTCTAGAAAATCAGCCTAGGAAGGAATTACTAACAGTCTCATGCACGGTTTCAAAGACAAGGAAGACTAGTCCCGACTAAAATGAAAGTTTGAGCTGTCTTAACTGAAAATAAACTGCCCTGCCATATCTTTAAATATGTCAGTGCCATTGTTTTGTCTCGAGATGCACACTAGTAATATTTTTATCTAAAGCATTTCATTAAAAGCGACTTAAATATCCTCATTTAACAAAGGCATAGTCCTGACTTAAGCTAAGCTTTGTCTGTGAAACCGGGCCTCCGTGTAATAGGCTGGGGTGAGCGAGAGTATTTATGCATTAAAAAAAGGAGACTTTAGGCTTTAATTAAATTCAGGTTTAGGGTTTTAACTTTGGAGAGACAGAGCATTCATTGAAGTCATTTTTATGTGATGCTTCAAACTAATCCAGGCTTCGGCTTATTTAGTGGGCTTAAGAGAGGAAGAGAGGGAGAAAAGTGTCAGCTCTGTGCTTTACTACTGTGATTTCACTCTGTCTCTCATTCCTCACAGACTCATGACACAACACATTGCAGTGTGATGGTTGATGCTGGTTCTCTTTGGATTCGACACGCTTAGACTGCAGATGGAGATGACACCGTCCTGCAGGGCTGCCATGTGTGATGTTTAGTGTGACGTCATAGGAATTCTCGGTTGCTATTGGCTAGTTCAAACATTCAATATCAGATGCAATAGTTTGATTAAAATGATTAAATGAAATGATTAAAGACCAGTATTTACAGATGGTAAACTGGTACTAGTAAACACTACAATGTAAGTTAAAGGGATAGTTCACCAAAAAATGAAAATGGTCATAATTTACTCACCTTCATGTCATTTCAAACCTGTATGGCTTTCTTTCTTCTGCAGAACACAAAAGAAGATATTTGAAAGAATGATGACAGCATTTTCATTTTTGGTGAACGATCCCTTTAAATAACAAGTTTATGGGCTTTTCACATCTGATATTGTTAACCCAAGGGACATCAGTGTTTGTTCGGTTATGGGCACCTTTGACTCTCAGATTTTTAGGAAATACACTGCAAAATGTTTTGTCTTGTCTCACAATGTTTACAATGTAGAATATATTACTAAAAAGACAAAATATTGATAACAAAGAATGTTTTTTACACAGTTTTGTATGAAGATTAATCAGAAGCTAAACTTGAGAGCATGTAGATTTTAATTTGTGAATTTGTAAAAAGTAAGTATTTGTACCTGTACACTAAAATGTACACTCACAGCCCCAATGTGAAAACTTGTAAACTAAAAAAAACTGAAGTTGAATGTTGAGATTTGCACTCGTGGACAAATCTCACAAATCTGTCTTCTGAATTTGAAGTTGCAGAAAAGTTGTCACAATGTGTAAACTGGCATTTACAAAATACATCGGCAGATACAAATGCATAGCACATATTTACACGTTTTCCTAGAACCAGATTTGAAATGCTACCACAAATAGGCATCTACAACCTCTCAAACCTGTCACTGCAGTTTCAAATCTCCCCGCATTGATATATAATATAATATAATTGAATTATATAATTATTTACTATTGATATTCCGTTGTGCTGTGTTATGGTTCGTTTTAAAATATAATGACAGGCTGACTACAATGCCACCATATACAGTATTGGGGTTGTGGGTTTACCTGGAAGTTTTTTTTTTTCTCATTGAAGGTTTGGATTTTTTACAGATGAGCTTAAAATATTTTATCAATAATTAGTGTATAATTATTTACTCATGTGGTAATTACTATCTGCAGGATAATGCATCCAGTCGGTTGTTATCGCAGAATAAACCCCTCCAGTGTGATACAAGAACTGATTCTGATCATTCTCATATAGGAGCCGTACACAATGACAGGTTGACTGTACGTTTTCTGCGATTTAAAGCGACAACGAGCAACTTCTGCTCACTGTTGCCCCACGTGGTTGATAAGCGGAATTGTCTGTTTACAGTGTCGTAAAAACTGTCGCAAAGATGTCCCGCTGGCAGCCGATGGACCCGGCGGACCCAGATACGCTATGAAAACAGCGCATAGAATGTATATATATATATATAACGACAACATTAGCCTACTCAACGACTGAACTGTTCAACATTTACGCGGTTTACTGGTCTGAACTAAAGAATCTGTTACTTTTTACCACAACACGTTTATTGTGGTTTTTTAGTCTTCATTTACAAGCACTACACACATTCATGACGAGACACGACAACATGCTAGCTATCGACACCGGCAACCATATATTATTTCATTTCATTTCAATTCAATTCAATTTTATTTATATAGCGCTTTTCACAATGTGCATTGTTACAAAGCAGCTTTACAGGAGAAAATAAGAAAAACACAGAGAGGTAAAACACAGCACAGTGCATGGTGTGTAGACCAAGCGAGATCATTCTAATAAATAATATCTAATAAATAATTAAATTAATAAATGCAGTCTCCCGGTGAGCAAGCCAACATTGCCCTGCTATTTATCTCTATATTATCTCTCAGCTAGTGTGAACCGGTGGTGCGCCAATGACACAGACTAATAACAAATACGTTCAAAAGTACAGGACAGTAACAAAAAAGGTACAAATAACACTTACAAATCCAGTAGCTGGACCGCTAGGTCTCCATCCGTTTTGCAACCTGTTGCCTCTTGCTGCTCGCGCCACCGAGTGTAAGCCCGTCCTATATTGATTCGTGACCGGCCTCGTGTCCGATCACTCTCTCGCTTTCTTTTCTTTGCTTCCTCCGACAAAACCCTCTTTGGTTTTTTTGGCTGGCTCTGCCATGGTGATGTTTTGGTTCGTTTCGTCTTACTGTTAGCTCTGCTGTTCGCTAACTTCTCCCAGGCTACGAGTAAAACGTGACGTATGCCGTAAAGCAGAGGCTAGGCGGGGCTTGTACCGGCCCGAACACTAAAGTTACAAGTGCAATTTCAGCCGATAGGAGGCTGCTTGGGTAGCAACGGCAGTAAAATTCGTCCAGTTAAAAGTTGACCTACCACTTAAATAATTTTAGAGACATTATTTTAAGGTCAAAAAGTTGCTCGTTGTCACTTTAATATTGATCATTATCATCAGCGAACTTGCTTTAGCTAAGTTAGATTGTTAATTAGGTTGCTAATTTATACATCACCCTTATCAGATTCAAGATCTTTGTCATATATACCTGAAATTCTATTTTGCTGATGGGGTAGAAAAGCAATAAAATATACAATAAAGGACAAACTAAGAACAGAGATATACTACAGTAAATGTAAAGGAGAATAAAATAGAAAAGTTAATTTATTGTAAAAAAGTGGCAGTAAGTAGTATTTTAGTAAAAGAAAATGTATTTATTTAATTTAAGGTGAAACTATAAATCAATAATGTATTAGTGATTTAAAAAACAATTTCATTGTGATTTTCCTGCTGTTAGGAGTCGGTGTGACTCAGCCACATGACGTCATCAAATGCCGCACTTTCTCTCGCCATAGTTTTGCTGTATAAAACTATTGTAAAACTAGTTTTACTGTGTAAGTCCTTTCTGTCTAGTTGATGGATAAAACAATTAAATCGCAGCATACTAAATAAATACTCTAATAAACATAGTGACAACAAAGTTGGATAGCATGAAAAACTCTTTTCTGCGTTTTGACAATTTTCAATGACTTAAGTTATACAGAACAAAATGGCGCAGTGCATTTTTTGGAAAGTTCAAATCTTGCATTTCTTTCTTTTGCGTTTCTTATTTACTGTCTCTTTCTCTCCTCTACAGGCTCCAACTATTCCAGTCCGTCGTTGGCTCCGGTTGCCAGTCTGAATGAGGACGAGCGGGTGGGAGATGGGGGCGGGGTGCTGGGTCTTGCACCTGAACACATTCCCACCCCTGGTGCCCCCCTCAGCTGGCAGGCGGCCATCGACGCGGCACGGCAGGCCAAGCTCATGGGCACCACCGGAGCCCCGATCTCCACCGTGACCTCCACGCAGCGTAAACGCCAGCAATACACCAAACCCAAGAAACAGGCCAGCACTGCCTCCACACGTCCACCCCGAGCCCTTCTCTGCCTCACTCTTAAAAACCCCATCCGCAGGGCGTGCATCAATATTGTGGAATGGAAGTATCCTTTACATGTATAAATGTGCTACATGAAAGAGCACATACACTATACCGTACAAAAGTTTAGGGTCACTTACTCATTCTTTTTTATATTTTTTCCACATTTCAATTGTGAACTCATCAAAACTATAGCCTTACATCAATTTTAACTATGAGGATTATGTAAGGACTAAAACATGCTACAGAATCAAACACTTTTTTTCACTGTGTCTACTTTGTTGTAGTAACACTTTGTAAAAATGTACATTTGGCATTTCATCAGCCAGCTTCTTACCCTATGATGCTTTAAAAGTGTATTGATGGACTTCCCGTCTATTCTGGGGTTTTATTGGCTGCTTTTTCATTATTATTTGGTCTTGCTTTTTAAAAACATTTCATTTATTCATTTGTTTTGTAATGAAATAAATTACAATGTTCGTTTTAGTAGCATTTATTTTTCTTTATGTAACTCATTTCAAACATTCAGACGCATGCCTTAAAACAAAATGTTTTTAGGATCATGAGAAACATTTCAGTCAAGTGACCCTAGACTTTTGAATGGAAGTGTAATGCTGTAAAGGTTAAAACCAGTGCACTGGTGTACTGTGGGGGCCAAAACTAACATCAATAAATCAATCCTTTTTTGCTGTAATTCATACACTTGCATTAGGTAGAAAATATGTAACTGAGAATTCATGTTGTTCTTTTCAGATGCATATTGATTTTTATTTGGTGAGCTATTTCATTATTTACTCGCACATGTCCTTCAAACACATAAGCTGTTATCGAAAAACAGGATGTCAAAATTCCTGCTCCTCTTTTCTATTTTACAACATTTTATAGTCACCAAATCTCTAAAGCTCCCACATATACAAACACTTAGAATTGATCTTTTTATGGTCAAATTAACTTCTGCCAGGTCTTTTCAAGCCACATGACAGCTCACTGAAGTGGAAAATTGTAAGTAAATATATAGCTGAAGGCGACTAGGAAATCAATGTTGTAGTGATTGGAGCTTTACAGACAAGGTCACTATTATCAACTCCGACTAAATAGGTTTGATACCCAGGATATTTAAGAAAACCCAGAAATGTAAAAATCGCTTTGGCTTAACGCATCTGGCAAATGCATAAATATCCATATGTGTATCTATGAGTCTGTGTTGCATGCAATTCCAAAATGAATCAAGATGAATCCTAAAGTGGCCTAGTGTTTCAGAGGAGCGTTAGGACAGTGTGTTCCTCTGTAATGTTTCCCTTCTTACACTCTCTCTCTCTGTTGTGGTTTTATGTCATCGTTTTCACCCACGAGAGACGCTTACAAACCCCTGACCAGTCACTTAATGAGGATTGATTTAGGTAGGAAAATGCTTCTTCATCAGAAAATGGGAGCTCCAGCTACCCAATCACAGCTTCAGCCAAGAACGGATCACACCATCAAAGATCTTCTCGTAAACCCACAAAGCGTGGCGAGAGAAACGACTGAACCGAGGAGACAGAAACCGATTTCCCTCATTCATTTGTGTGGGATAATTTCAAAAACTTCTCTCTGCTGCTCGCTCCGTCCATATGTCTTCACTTTCGCGTATACACTCGACTGGATCTGGTTCTCCAGAGACTCCAGAGCCCATCTTTCCTGTCTTTGGATTACGTTGCCATGCCAACGGCTCCTCTCAACAGGCTGAACAGGTTCACACTCGCACAAATAAACGCTGAAATATTCACCCCTCCCACATACGCGCACAAAAACGCACATGCACGTTGACCCATCCTACAAAACATACAGTGCAGTAGAATAGTCGAGCAGATTTCATATATAGAAATGTTATTTATAACCTTCCGGGACCCTTAAGGATAAAATTCAGTAAGCAGTGGTCTGTTTTTGCTCCCTCTGGGACCGGGAACTACTGATCTACAAGCATGTTTATCTAAACGGGTTACGGGGTCTGGGGCTCTGTAATTCTGAACTAACCTCAGAGAGCCATAACTCAAGGCCCAGACAGCAGATACAAGAGAAACACCCAGAAAAACAAGACCACATCTGTTTCTCCTCAGGACACGTGCCATGCGACTCAACACCCATCTCTGAGAAATCCATTTCTGTAACAAATGATGACACGGTTTGATTGCATTTCCAGCAGAACTGAAAGCCAAACAAACAATCCTACCAGTGAAAGGAGGGGGGAAGGAAATAAGGGGGGTTACGATTGTTGTTTTGATGGAGGCCAGATTTTTGACAAGTCCTGCATTATTAACAGATGGAAAATTGGTAGGGAACAAAAAAGCTCTTATGATTTTTGTGCAGTGATATGAGTTCACATGTACATTATGTGCGTGTCTGTGCTGTCTTGTGGTCCTTGTGAGCCAGCTTTGATGTCATTTTCTTTAACGCTGACTACGCAGACCGTTTGAAATCATAATTTTGATGACTATTTTTGCAAACTGTGTGGCCTTAGCTGTCTACATCCCTTTCCCTGAGGACGACTCCAACGCAACCAACTCCAACCTGGTAAGTGGCACTGTGCCCCACAACTCGCACCCAGACACAAGCAATGATTGTGTAAATTTTTTGTGATTGTGATGATGATGGGGATTATGGTGGTTTTGTAGTAATAGTGGTGATGTTGTGACACTGATAAATATATGGTAATAGTGGTAATGGTGTGATGGTTAGGGTTGAGTATTGTTTGAATTTTATCAGTTTTGATTCCGATTCTGCTTATCGATTCAGATTCTCATCGATATACCGTTTCGATTACAATGTGGTAAAAAAATTAAAGGTCCAGTGTATGAAATTTAGCGACATCTAGTGGTGAGGTTGCGTATTACAACCAACGGCTTTCTCCACCCCTCCCTTTCGAAAAACTACGGTGGCTGACACAGAGCTATGTTGTCGTCACATTTTCGCTTCTTTGCCGAAGGAGATGACGTATTTACGAATCGCGCTCTGTAGAGCAGTTTGTCCAATTAGGGCTACTGTAGAAACAACATGGCGAATTCCATGCAAGGGGACCTGGAGTGTATGCATATAGAAATAGATCCTTTTAAGGTAATAAAAACATAACTCTTCATTATGTAAGGTCTTTATACACCTCTGAACCGGTAGTTATGTGTATTATATTGCATTTCTGTCAGTAGATCCTCCTAAATATTAAACGCTGGACCTACTGGCTATGTGAGGTTACACCGAATAAAAACGAAATTTTCTTATGTTTCTCAAGGGGGTTGTGGGGTTTATTTAACGTTCAGACACTATGTCGATCTTTTGTCATCTTAACAATTGTCACAGATAATTACATGTGCATGTTTTGTCTTTTCTTATATTTTTAACCTTTTTAGAGCACTTTACGCCGTGTGGTTGTGTAGACAATTACATTAGTTTGTGGGGAAGGTTCCAGGGTTGCCAGATCTGCATATAAAATCAATCCAATTGCCGATTGAAACTGTTCAGAAAACCGCAGGTTGAAAGAAAAGGACTTTGCAACACTGGGAAGTCCTGGCAGATTGCAGGCTGGATTTTTGTGGAAAAAACGATTCAGTGTATATGAAAATGCTCACATAGGATTCGATAAGCGGAATTGAAAATAATAATATATAATATAAGTGTCTGATTCCTAGCTTTATAAATCCGATTCTGGAATTGAATACATTTTCTATTCCCAACCTTAAGTTTATGATGATTTGTGGTCACGATGATGGTGAAAATATGGTGGTGGTATTGATGATAGTTGTGATGATGGAGGTGGTGATAGTAATGTAATGGTTGTGATGATTTGTGGTGGTGAGGAGGGTACAGTAGTTGTTGTGGTAATAGAGATGGGGGTATTGTGATGGTTTTGATGATTTATGGTCACGATGATGGATGGTAGGTTCTGTTGGTTGAATGATGCAATTGCACTCAATTTTTGTAATTTTTCTTATTACATTTTGAATCTGAAGTGCAGATTGCAGCGAAACTGGAGAACAGTCTGTGTGCTTCTGTTCTCAGTGTACAGTACATTCAGGATGGATGAATGCAGAACGTGTGCGTGGGTAATCTGGATGTCACGCTCCATAAACAACTTTACAGAACTCTCAGAGATTCATGCCTTAGCCGTAGTTACTATGATGCATCCAGCTATCAGCTCTGAGATCTTAAGCTACATTATGCATTTTCTCCAGTGAAGTCAACACAGTGGAAACCTGTAAGCGCAAACGACAGCCAGTGTCCATGCTTTTTCCACAGCGCACAGCCCGTGGCTTAATGGCCCATCATAACGATGCAAATACAGCTTCCTTCTTTTGATAGATGCACCTTTCTGCTTATCAGTATGGGCTATGAATGGATTCTTTTGATGAGGTTGTCATGGATATGGTATCCCTGGAGATGGTAAAATGCACAGCTACCGTGGTAACAGAGACTATGCAGCCAACCTGCAGAGTAGAAGGCGATATCAGTCCGAGACAAAGAACTTGTCGCTAACTCGACGCTGTCAGCGGTACTTTACAGTGTTAGGGTGAGCGTGTGTGCGTTTACAGTACATTGGAACAAGTCAACAAGTGTTTATGCTTGAGCGAGCTCAGTCTTGAAAAAGACTCTGAGCATCAAGGTTACTGGTCAGGTTGCTTTCGAAGGATACAAGGGATTTGGCTTTGTCAAACAAGGACTTTGTGAGCTCCGTCGGTACGCGGTACCTGTTAGCAGAATGTGACGCCTGCATAGCAGTGTGTGACAGAAACTCTTTGACATCAGGAAATTTCACACCAATATGTCTTAGGCGTCACTATTTAAAAGTCTGGGAACAAATGGGAGTTTTTTTGTATTTGGAACAAGAAATTATAATATTGTGTGTTGCGTATGGGGGTGTTGAGTATGTATTTGTGTTCCATGTTGAGAATGTGTGAATATGGTAGTTGTCACTTCTTTCTTCAGTTTTATTCAAGGTATACTTATTTTATAAAAGACAGTTTGTGTATATGCTCATACGTAAAAAAAAAAGTTAAACATCTGTGAGCTATTTTCTTGCCATAGATTCTAGGTAAAATATTATATTAATATGTAAAATAGAAAGTGTGTGTTTTAGGTCCTGTGACTGGTCAATATTTTTTCTTGCCATTTCAATATTTTAAATGGTCTTGGTGTTAAATGGTAATTTTTTTTTTTGTGAAATTCAAATATAATGTAATCTCACAATTAATTACATCATAAAACTGCATGCTAATAATGAAAGGTTACCAAATACCATCTGGTTTAACCCATTCCACAGTGTGTTGACTACATGTATGCCAAGGAAATATAAATCACCCAAAAATTATAATTCTGTCGTGATTTTCTCACGCGTATATCAATATAAACCTGTATGGTTGACTTTTAGTGAGTTTTGATTCTGCACCTGTTTGTCAATACAATCAAACTCAATGAAAAAAATATATTTGTGTGTGTGAACTGCCCCTTCAAATGCATTGAGGCTTTGTGTTGGGTATAGATGAGTTGAGTACTACGGTGAATGTGTTGAGTAGGTATATGTTATAGATATATTCGTATGTGTCTGTATATACTGCAGGCTGCATGTATTCATGTTGTGTATATGTGCCTGTGTTGAGTGTATGTGATTTATAGCGCAGGATTTGTCTTGATTGGTCAGATCTGAAATAAAGGCGTTTTTTATTTTTAGAGCGTTGTGAGAAAACTGCTGTCGCTGAGACTCTGGCAACAGGCCAGTTCACATTCTGCCCGTTTCATACACAAAAACATCATATTTAGACTAGATCCATTCCCCCTTCACTGCAATACACTATACCCACACAACACATGTGCATCCCTCTTCAGCCCGCAGGAGTGTGTGAGCGGGTCTGGTTAAAGACGTGCCATGGTTAGTGTGTAGGGTGGGATTCGGTGTGTGTGTGTGTAAGATGTATGTGTGGTAAAGGTGTGTTGGAAGAGAGTGGGAAAGGGTCGGAGCTCTGTGGGGATGGTGCAGTATTTTAAGGCAGCTAAAAACATCACCAGTGCAGAGAGTGACCCACATGCATCCTCTCTCTCTCTCTCTCTCTCTCTCTCTCTCTCTCTCTCTCTCTCTCTCTCTCTCTCTCTCTCTCTCTCCTCTCTCTG
>NC_079913.1:9749894-9772394 GCF_024868665.1 Triplophysa rosa
TTTTTTCTCTCTCTCTCTCTCTCTCTCTCTCTCTCTCTCTCTCTCTCTCTCTCTCTCTCTCTCTCTCTCTCTCTCTCTCTCTCTCTCTCTCTCTCTCTCTCTTCTTTGAACAGCACCCTCTAGTGCTCCTTTGTGTACTGTAGCTTAAACCCGACCAGCTAAGTGTGCTTTGCTTTGAACACCACACACATGCATCAGGTTTTGTGCTCTATATCCGATGAGAATGTGGTGTGTGATAGAGAGGAGAACGATCTTTCCTTCACTGTGATGTTGTATAGTGAGTTGGGGTTGGCTCTCGCTGAATGTTCTCCGCTGCTGTCACCATGCCTACCAGGAAATTTCCACTCCGTTAGATGAGGTCATTGTTAAGGAGCTCACAACTATTCCTCTCTTTTTCTTTCATTCCTTGATTTTTCTGCTGAGGAAATGAAAAAGAATCATTCTGTCTATCTTTCTATCTATCTTACTTGTAGTAACCCATCTAGAGTATTTGTTTATCTTAGCACCTGTCTTAACTTTTTTGTTGGGTTAACCATGGCAAGGTCAATTGGTTGTCAAGATTCAATGCATATTCATCTTGGACATCCGTCTCTGCTTTCTTTATTTTCTTTCGTCTTTTCCTCATACGTATATGGAGAGCCGTGATAAGGCTCTGCATAAATCTATCTCCTGTGTTTTTCTTTGCACTGATATCACATAGTTTTAAAATACATAGTTTGTGAAGAACCAAATGTAGATATGGTATATACACTTTAAAAACAAATTTACACCAAAAAACTTGAGTAAATTTTAAAGCTGTAAAATCAATGAAATAAACTGTTTAAATTGAGTAATGTAAGTAAAAAAAATAAGTAAATCCGAGTAACTCAAATATTTCTATTAGAATTCACAAAAAATATTAAGTGTTTATTAAAAATATTATTTGTTAATTATGCTACTTTCATTTTTTTTCATTAAATAAACTTAAATATTATTAGAATTCACCAAAAATATTAAGTGTATATTAAAAATATTATTTGTTAATTAAATACGTTTTTCATTTTATAAACTTAAATAATATATGTACATTTTAGAGAAATTAACTGTTGGATTTTTTATTTTTTTATTTGTCCCACTAAAAAAAACACTTAAATGATTTTTTAAAGATTTTATTAAGTTAATATAGCTGTTTATTAAAGTGATATTTACTAAGATACTGAATTATTTTTTAAAGTTTATATTAACCGGAATGTAAATTCTGTGAAATGTTATACTGTTGTTGCTGTTCAGAAATCCCCTCTGTCTGTTTATGTCTCTAGCAAGGTGTTGAAGTAATTACTTATTTAGTTTGTTCCTTGTCGTATACGTCTCTGATATTGAGCAAATAAAATCTGTCTGACTTAGTCCTGTTCATTTCGAAATGATTACCGCAAAGCACTCCAGCATCCGACTTTCTCAGTTTAAGAGGATCTGAAATTCTTTTGAGCACAAAGAGTGTTTGGAAGGAGAATATCGTCCTTCCTAAAAATTCAGCAAGAGGGGGGCCAGTATGCAGAGCGTTTTATGTGTATTGTTACACTGTGGCTGTGCAGGGCGAATGCAACAGATGTTTGATTCATGTGGCTTAGAAAGTGTGCATGTGTGAGGCGAAGGTGGATTTATGCATGTATGGATGCGGGCTGAATTACTTTAATAATAAACCTTTAATCTTTTTGCTTCCGTGGCGGTTGTGTACATTGTTGGGGTACATCTAATGTTAACCTCACATTACAGTGTGAGCATGTTTCAATGTGGTTGTTTGGTATTTCAAAAATGTATTAATACATGTAGTTGGATAATTGCTTTTTCTAATACCACTTTTAGAAAAGTGTATAGATTGACTTTGTCCAGGTGTAATCCAAAAATGCACGATTTCACTGTATTTTTAAAGTAAGTTACTGGCAGCACGGTTGCCCGCAAGTTACTGTATTTCAATTTATAGTACCTGTACTGTAATAGATTATACGGTACACAAAATATTACTGTATAGCTACAAAACGGTACTTTACTGTATTTTAACTATTTTTGTATTTTGATCTATTTGTACTGCATATTTATAATACTTTAATTTACTAAATACCTATATTGACACATTACTAGTAATTATTACTTATTGCAATAATTACAAATAATATTATAAGTAGTTAAGTATATAAATCTATAGTTATTAATATTGTAAAACTACTATACTTCAGAATTGCATTATGAATCAAAAGGCAATCCAAGCAATGTTTGTATCAAAAATATTTTTATTAAATCATTTCATTGAAACGTAGTCGAGAAACTGCATGACTTGCAGTCATAGCTGGACATCCTAAACCTGGGATGACTTGCCTGGGAACATTACAGATGACCCAATCCAGCTAAGCAAGCAATGGTCAGACTGTAACACAAAAAGACATTTGTTAATGCTTTAGCACTAACAAAGAACAATATGTTTTAGCTTTAATAATATTTGTTAATGTTAGTTAATACATATTCATTGTGCATGTGAACAGAGACAAAGTGGTTTAAAAATTTATTAGCAAATGTTGAAATGTATTAAGATGAATTCTGTTAACAAATGGAACCTTATTGTAAGTATTACTGAAAATATATATACAGTACATATATCCAATTTAAAAGGAGATGCAACTAATAGATTTAAACACAAACAGGCATTTATCCAATAACAAATACAGTCATTTTACCTTGCTTACCTTTGTAAACGCACTTTTCTGTCAACAATTTGACAGAAAATAAACTTACCAAAACCATCATTTGGTTAAAATAACCCTATATACATTGATTAAGATGTGAAAAGCGGGTTTAAGCAGAGGATATACACCTAACTATAGGTTTCATTTCTGAGGGAGATTGCAACTTTCATTGGCAAACTTTTCTGTCTCAGTCTACATTTAAAACAATACCGTGACAAACTATTGTGCAAAATACTAAAACTAAATGATATAAGTTTGCATGAAACGCATAAAATAAACCAAACTACCAGAAATCTAACGTCCTCCTTCTGAGGGCAGCCATGAGTTGTGCTCTGTGTGACTTGACGATGGTTGGGGCACTTTCGCGGTTTACAGCAATTCTGTATTATTGCCATGCATATTACAGCAAGGCTACAGCAAGGTTACAGCAAGATCAAAATTTACTGTAAAATGTTCCCGCTCACTCAAAATTTCCCAGATTGCTTTACGAACTGCAGTATTTTACTGTAATGTAGAAATGCGGTATTGTACTGTGCATTTTTACAGTAATGTGCTGCTAAATCTACAGCAACATCTAACAGTGAGTGGTGTACCCTGTATTGATCCTGGGACCGTGTGTTTGTAGTGCAGTTAGCAAAAACCCTGTTTACACCTGTTATTAACATCAGTTTCAGATCAACCGATCACAAGGGGTCTGCTGGGACGGACTGCTGTTTACACATGGTATTAACAGGCCTCTCCTGTGACCACTCGTGATTGGATGTTGTTGTGTGGTGTGTCTGTGATTTTGTGACTTCATACATTATATATACATGGCCACCTTATTTTAGCATTGAGGTCCACTGTTAGACCGCTGAGGAAAAAAGTTTGCAGCACTACAGAGGCATTTCTATCACAAATTTTATTACACACCACAGAAAAAATGGAAAGTGCGATCCTGCATGATGGATGTGTGGCGTGAGAGCGTGAGTAAACAGTCAACGAATGCATGAGGGTTGGCAGCCCTGCTTATACCCACATTTAAGTAAAGGAATAGGTTAACTGAATTTATTTCACAGATGTACAGTATATGACTTCCTTCTCTTCTATATGTTCAACCTTCTCAACACCAATCCCACATTCCCTCGTGACTAACCCCCATCAGAGACTCACCCTTATTTATCCCTTCACAGCTATGACCCTGAAATGAGAAGATATGTATAGTGAATCATAAATGTGCTTTGTTTTATCTGAGTTTCCTCTGCGGATGCATATTTAATGCCAAGCACAAAGACACAGTGCATTATGGGAGCAGTGGGAGGCATTTTATCAGCCTGAACACAGTACCGTAACGGCATGTGACTAAACGCCCACCTGCGTCAGACTGCTGTTTATTAAGCATTCAGATCATATGAAATCATATTGACTGCATTGATCGACTTGTCCTGCGGCCAGCGGTACGGCTACATCATCGCCCGTGTGCCCGAGATTTATCCGCACGCAACCTGGTACAGTGTGTCCCAGAGAAAAGAGGAAAGGAAGCGAAAGGCGCCAGAGAACACGAGCGTGTCCTACACTCACTCACCCTGCTCTGGGATTTCAGATTGAGGACGAGTGAGAAGAGTCTCTTTCACTCTCCCTCTTTCCCACATCATTTGTGCTCCCTCGCTCTCCTTACCTTGACCACACTTTGTGAAGGACACTTGGGTAGGTGTTGGGTTGTAATTCGGGCAGGTTACTGACATATCGCTCCTACTGCCTATCACCTCCTCTTACACCTCCGTCCCTCTCTCTTCCTCCTCTTCTCCTCTTCCTCTCTCCTGTTGTCAGGGCTCGGGGGAGGTAACCCAGTTTTTGCGGCCGGTGGCTACAAGCTGATGTTCTAATACAAACGGTGGCTGAACTATGAATAATGAATCAGCCCCCACTCTTAAGCTCCCCTCTCTCTTGCTGTTCCCATCTCACACACTAATCAGAATGAGCTCATGATGACCTTGCGCCGCCTTACTTGTCCTCCTCCAGCGGT
Organism: Triplophysa rosa; assembly: GCF_024868665.1. Classification (NCBI taxonomy): domain Eukaryota; kingdom Metazoa; phylum Chordata; class Actinopteri; order Cypriniformes; family Nemacheilidae; genus Triplophysa; species Triplophysa rosa. The sequence continues at coordinate 9,754,617 of NC_079913.1, forward strand.
GGCCGCGAGGGAAGGACAAGTCTGACATTGTCACAGGACTGTTGAATTTTAATCTCGGCCGTTGATGTTTGGTCTTGAATCAATGCATTAGGTCGGTAATGACCGCCGGCGGAGGCCACGCAAACCTGTAGCTGGCCGTGTTCCACTGTAACCCTGAAGTGCACGCGTAAAGGGAGGGTTTAGATTCTGTGAGCTTATACAGGTCACGTGGAGGAGGAGATAGTGATGTTTGAGTACATTCTGGAGTTTAAAGGGTTAGTTCACCCCAAAATGAAAATTCTGTCATTTACTCACGCTCCGATGATTCAAACCTGTATAAATTTTTTCAGTTTAACACAACTGAAGATATTTCGAATAATGTCAGTAACCAAACAGATCTCATCCCCCATTGACTCCCTCAGTATTTATTTTCCCTACTATGGCAGTTAATGCAGGATGAGATCAGTTTGGTTACTGACATTCTTCCTAATATCTTCCTTTGTGTTTAGCAGAACAAAGAAATTTATACAGGTTTGAAACATCTGAGGGCGAGTAAATGATGACAGAATTTTCATTTTGGGGCAAACTGTCCCTTTAAGACAGGGTTTTTAGATGTTAGTCCTGTTCATTTGAAAAGAAACGCATTCATCTGCAATATTACGCCATCTATACATTGTTAATTCTGAAATTCTGTATACGGTTTTTCATAAAAGCTTTAGGTGAAAAGTACAAGGGTGGTATTAGTTGAGCCTTCTCAGGACTTGTGAGTTTAAGCAATGCCCCTAATTTACAAAGCTCTCAGGTTTTTGCATTCCAGTAGATTTGTAGAGTAACTTGATGATGCAACCTCTGAACGTGTTGTCTTGCCTAATTACGAATTAATTTTCTTAATTAGTCATTTGGTCGACACTTATTGAAAGAGACTTTCAGTACACTGAGGTTAAGTACCCTGCTCAACGCTCAAGGGCACAATGGGGATACTTCTTTGTGGGTTTTTGCTTACCACTAGCTTATACCACTGCAGGTGTGCTTTTGAATTTATCAAGCAGCCGTCTCCATCCCGTGGCTTCTGGTGGAGTTTTTAGATTGTTGTGTATTTAGCTGAGTGCTGTGTATGTATCTGTGTATCTGTTGTGATGTGTGTTTGTTGAATATAAGGTAAGATACATTTACTTCACCTTTCAATCCTTTTATGGTGTCTCAAGTTCAAACGGTTAAAGTCTGTGCCCTACAGTGTTGCCCGATGAGAACAGAAGTGTAGTGTGAAATAAGTGGTGAGCAGAGTAATGAATAGAGTAATGAAGGGGATGCACAATGCAGTGAATGATCCATAATCCGTCTCTATTGAGCCTTCAAACAAGACACTTTAACCTTCACTTTAAAAGCATCTGCTAAATGATCACATTAAATTGCAGACGTTATCCTCTGTCCCTAAAGACCACAGCCTGTGGTTATGTTTTCATCACAATGCTGCAATACGGCTTTTAATATTGTAGCAGTGTGCAGTATGCAAAATGAAGTATATCAATCACAAGTATAAATCTCTTAAAGGAATAGTTCACCTTCAAAATGAAAATTCTGTCATTATTTACACGCCCTCTTGTCATTTCAAACCCGTGTGGCTTATTTTCTTCTGCAGAACACAAAAGAAGATATTTTGAAAAATGTTGGTAACAGAAAACCGTTGGTCCCCATTGACTTGCATTGGTTTTGTGTCCATACAGTGGAAGTCAATGGGGACTCTTGGTTACCAACATTATAGTTCTGGCTATATGTGTCCCTGGACAATAAAACCAGTCTTAAGTAGCACAGGAGCATTTTAGTAATCGGCAAAAATACATGGTATGGGTAAAAATTAACGATTTTTCTTTTTGCCAAAAATCATTACGATATTAAGTAAAGATCATGTTCCATGAAGATATTTTATAAATTTCCTACTGTATATGTATAAAAACTTTATTTTTGTGAGTGGATGGCCTGCTACAGTGCCTCAGATTAACAACTTCAAACGCAATTTTCTCAATATTTTGATTTTTGCACCCTCAGATTCCAGCTTTGTAAATAGTTGTTGTTCCGCCAGATAGTGTCCTATCCTAACAAACCATATATCAATAGAAAGCTTATTTCTTCAGCTTTCAGATGATGTAAAACACTCAATTTCGAAAAATTGACCCTTAAGACTGGTTTTGTCATCCAGGGTCACATATGTCAGCGATCTTGTCACACGTCTCATATTTTTTTGCTGACTCATTTTTAATATTTGTTAAAAAACTACTTAAAGCCCATGTCTGTCATGCTAGTTTCTTGTCTTTTTTCAGAAAATTACTTTATAACTTAGCTAGAATTTTGCACAACGCATTGCTCTTGTTAAGACTAGTCACATCCCTTTCACCGCAAGATATAAAGAAACCTGTAGATTGTGTTTTTTTTTAAATGAGCATAAATAATAAAGCATTGTTTGCCAAACCTTGTCCCTAGAGGTCCTACAACAAAACACTTGGCCGATATATATACTATACTTTAGATATTATATGATTGTTTGAGCTAATTAAAATAAAAATGACATAATTTGGCTAGTTTTGTAATTGCTGTACCCAATGCACCCAATGTTGGTTCTTCCCACAGAGTTTCTCAGTGTTTACTTTCTACGTGATTATCTGCACCTGTAGAATGTTCTGGATCAGATCTCCACGTGACTCCCGCTAAGATGCAGAGAGCATCAGTGGGTGTGTTTGGAGCTGTGAAAAAAGTTGACGTTGCTAGGCAACATGATCAACACTTTGTTTCTGTTTTTGAGGATCTTAAGAAAAATGAGCTTTTAATAGTACATGATAAAGAGACGATTAAAGAGATGCACTTATAGTAGGAAGAGAGAGGGACGAGAGATACTCATGTGTGTGTGGAGGGGGGTATTTGGGGATGTGGAACAGCTGCATCCTCTCACCCTGCCAGGGGGCCGCCCCCCAAGACACACACACACCACCTTTGCCCCACGGCCCGAACTATAGTTAGTTGTCTGTGTGCTGCCTAGCAACCGCATCCAATCCAAAATGATAAACCCAGTTCTGTCCTTTTTCTCTGTCCTTTTTTGTATTATTTTAGTTTGGTGTGTGTGAGGTTTCTGCTGTAAAGTTGTTTTGGGGAGCAATGGCTCGAGAATCTGCAGAGTAAAATTGTGCTGTGATGTGATTGGCTTGTACCGTCAGTGCTAAACTGCATGCTGATTTGGGTCATGAGCTAAGAAGGATTTGACAGCTATGACACAGCTGAGACTCAAGTCTGTTACCTGTACGCTTCAGTGCATGAGATATAGAGCGCACGCCGCACACACACGAGTACACTTCATCTCATCCATAGATTGATGCCATTCTTGACAAATGACAAAATGAGAGTGTATTCATATGGATATGTATACTAATGAGATACCAGCGTGCTCTTTCTGTCTCTGTCTGTGTGTCTCTGTCATTCTTCAAGATGTAGGTGATGGGGGTTGAAGAAGATGGATGAAGTGGATGTTGATGTGTGTGTGTTAATGTCTGTGTGGTTTACAGTCTCCTCTCTGCTGTCCAGAATAGTTTTCATAAGTTATTTTTTTATGGTTTTTAGAAGTTTCTCTTCTCAATAAATCTTAATAATAATCTGCCTGTATAATCTTAAAATAAAAAAATAATCATCCTAGTTTCCTATGGCTAAAGTATTTACATAATGAATATGTTTTTTATTGTGTTCTTTGTTTATACTGTAAATACATACCTTGAACAGACCGGGAGTCCAGAACATTTAATTTAATTCTCTCCCTCGCACGCACGCACGCACGCACGCACACACAAACACACACACACACACACACACACACACACACACACACACGCACACACACACACACATACAGACAAGAGTTTCTTTATAGTTTGTAATATTTGTTTTATATATGAATCTGTCCATATAGTCTCAGACTGCTTCCTTACATTCTTATGAATTATTCTTATGCTGTAAGTAAAGTGATGAATCAACTGCTGGATTTGAGAAACGAACACATCTCACTGCAAAAATTCCCAGAAAAAAGTCAGAAATGAAGCATGATTTTTTTGTGTGAAGTTGCATGTATTATAGACCATTTCAGTGGCAACAACATAAACAAACGTACGATTTGTGGCCCAAACTTAACCTCCGGTAGACCTCTGCAAAGAATCTATAACTGTCGAGTAGTTTTAATTTAGTTTAATACAATTAATATACAATAAAATAATAATATATTAATATTAATATAAACAAAATATTAAATAAATTATAGTACTAGCCACCAGCCAGACCGATAACCAAACACAGACCGGAAGTCCGATGAAATCATCTATAAGTATATAATTTTTGCCTTACCTTTCACTGTCTTTCCCTAAACAGGCTGCCGGGTCAGAGTTCAAAGGTCAGAATTATGATTTGGAGTGTATATTAAACACATTTATTGCCAATGTACTGTAGCAGTTGTGTACTGTAGTATACAGACTGAAGCTGTGCCCATGCAAACTAAAGCTGTGAGTTTGTGCAGATTGGTGTTCAGATTCAGATTAAACTGTAATTTGCGATGATGATAATCTGTGCTGCACATCAGATGTCTTTAAGTACACACACTCACATATAAACACACACACACACGTGACACCGCACTGACATCAGCAAACAAATGATTGAATGAGAGCACAGGGAAACAGAAACTGATGCTTGAGTGTTTAAACTGGATAAAGCATTTGCCTGATTGATTGGTGATTTCTAGACAGACGAACTCCTATGCCCCGTTCAGACCGCCAGCAACAAAGCAAGGCGATGTCATTCATAGAGCCGGCGACTTCCGGCAACACGAGCGACAGTGACCGTTAGCGACAGGAAGTGGGCGTGTCTAGTGACGCGACAAAGTTACGATTTGCTCAACTTTATGCAAATGATGAGTGACAAAAAATGTGTTAGAAACAACGCCTTCTAACAACCTCGTAGCAAGAGACTAGCGACACACAGCGACACAGTCGCTGGCGGTCTGACCTCACCTTAAGATTTGGACACACACCGGCATTTCCTGTCACCTCTCAATCCCTCTATCTCTCTATGTTCTACAATCATTTGTTCATCACTCTGAAGGTGGCTGAAAGAGGAAATTGAGTGAAGTTGTATTTGGCGCTCTGTAATTTCCTCTCAGATCAGCACTATTGATTCAGACCTCTGACATTTATTCAGATGAGCTGTATTTATATTTGTTCAAAAACAAGATACATTAATTGTATATAATAATAATAATAATAAAGTAACAATATTAACAACAACAATAATAAAGTAATTATATTACCAACAATCAACAACAACAACAATAATAATAATAATAACAATAATGAAGTAATAATATTAAACACAATCACCAACAATTATAACAATAACATTATTATTATTATAGAATCTGGCCCAAACCAAAAGTGCCCGAACCTCTAAGTTGTATGGGATGTTCTGATGTCTAATATTGGTGTCTACAAGTCTGATAGTCCGTCAAAATTGGATTTGCTTGGAAACGTAATAACACGCCTCTTTTCAACAAGCCAATTCTAAGCGTCATTCATCTCTGTAACTGTGTACGGGATGAGTTATGTGCTGAGGTGCAGTATTTAGGGTTACAGGTTTGTTTACTTGGTCTTGCTGCTAATCCTGCTTTTTAAATGAAGTGTCGTCACGGTTGCGGTGTCGTCATATTTAGGCTGTTTTGGTTGTGTATGTCTGTGATTGTGTGGGATTGGGCTGCGATTCCTGGTGTGTATTGACAGGAAGGTGGCAGTGATAAATGTGTGATATGGATTCGGAGAGTTTGGTGTAAATTGAGAGGAGAGGCTGTGTTTGTGTGTGTGTGTGTTTGAGTCAGAGTCACCTTGTACTGAGCCACAGACATGCCCACAGACCTTCATATTACCCTCACAAACTTAATTAGACTCACACACATTTGCCAAGCTGCTCCATGTTTTTTGTTATTGATGCCATTGGACACTCCTCTCCCCCTCTCTCCCCCTCAGGATGAACATTTCCTATTAGAGTAAAGTACTTTTGTCTAATGGATTGATATTTACTACATTGAGTGAGAAAATGAAGTTCATCCTCTACAACACCATCAGTGCAGTTTGAACACATGATCTATGTTCTCTGGATGTCCAGTTCTGTCTGTGTCGAGACGACCTGTCTCTATACACAGACTGTGATCACTCAGGCGATATTTTGACACAAGCTTTCTCTGCCTGTAATCGTTCAGTTTTATTAGGTATGGTGCCAATTTGTAGTCAGTTTTTATTTTCCGGAAGCAAGTTAATTTGTTTACGTCATTGATCTTATTTTGCCAGTGATGAAGATATTCTTTTTGAGTTGTGTTTAAAATGCGTCTGAGTTTGGCCTGTCTGAATTGATCTGATGAGTTCAGCTGATGTTTGTTCAGAAGGTGTAGTAAAGGATCGCTCTCTGGATGTGCTGTATTATGTCCGAATGCACTGTGATGGTAGTTGTCTGGTGAACTCTCAGATAAGTGAAACCAGAACTTAGATGCCCTCTTCTGGATTTCAGACAGAAGAGGGAACATTCCAAGTTCAGCTGGATGTTCCCAGGATGTTTTTGCAAAACTCAAGTTGGAAAATATCCACTGGACGTTTGTCCCAGGATTCATAGTTCAGTTGGAGTTTGTGGCCCCAGATTTCAAAATGTATTTTTTGTCTGTAAAACAACTTTTCTTTTGAAATATGATTATTTTGGATTTGTCCATGTTTACTGGTAAGGCCCATTCACTGCAGTGATGTTCTAGAACTGACAGACTTTCATTTGGTGACAATAGCAGAAGGTCGTCTGCGTACAAAATACATTTAATTTCTCTGTCCTCAAGGGTTAAACCAGGACTAGAGGATTGTTCAAGCTTTGTGGCCAATTCGTTGATATAAATATTGAATAAAGTCGGGCTTAGAGAACATCCTTGGCGAACTCCTTTAGTCTGTCTTAAATAGTCGGTTCTTTCATTGTCGATTTTGATAAAACACTTGTTGTCCTTATACATGTTCTTAATCACATCATAAACTTTTCCTCCTATTCCACTCTGGATGAGTTTTAGAAAGAGCCTGTTGTGCCAAACCGAATCAAAGGCCTTTTTAAAATCTATAAAGCAACCAAATATTTTTTCTTTTTTTGTTTGATGAACATGTTTCTTTATAAGTGTTTGTAATGTGTATATATGATCAGTTGTCCTTTGTTTGGGCAAAAATCCAATTTGACAGTTATTTAGACTTTTGTTTTCTTGGAGAAATTGCACTAATCTGTCATTAATAATGGAGCAGAATAGTTTGCCGAGGTTACTGCTTACAGTAATACCCCTGTAGTTATTAGGGTCTCTCTCTCGCTCTCTCTCACTCGCTCTCTCTCTTTCAGACAGAATGAATCACTCATGTTCTCATCCCTCAGTATCAGTAAATCAATCACAGTGAATGAGTGTACATCCTTCACCTCAGAGAGAGAGATGGAGAGAGAGAGGATGATTTGCATTATTTTTTACTTATTTATTTAGCATCAGTGCGGTATAACTGTTGTCTTAGCCGGCAAAGCTTTGGCAATGTAAATGTGCAATTATTATTTGTCTTGCCAATAAAGCACATTAAAAGAGAAAGAGAGAGAATCCCACCTGGTAACCCTTATGCTGGGCTGTTGGGTTCACTGCAGGCAGTGTCACCGAGTGTGTTTGTGAGTAGGTGTGTGTCGTTGGGTAAAAATTGATTCATTGGCATTCGATGCTTTCTTTGAAGCTGTTGTTTGCTGTCCTGACACAAGTTTTGAACATTCCCTAGTACTGTATTTCAGATGGCAACTGTATGTTATATTTTACTCGCCAGGGATTAATTTGATCCTGAAAATTGGTCTCTTCCCGACAGGTGGTTGGATGGAAGGTGTTAAGAGTGCTTGGTGATGCCATACGAAAAGAAAAGTAATTTGAAAGACCACACTGGTACTGTACATTGTTAACAGCAAGACCACAAACTTGTGTTAAGAAAGTAAATGAGGTCGATTTCGATTTTGTTTTGTTTTGTTGTTGACATCATGACAAGCATGACTTCAGAAAGTTACATCATGCAATAGGATTTTGGGAACATCACAGTGACTATTGATTATTTTGATTTATCTCAAAAAGCATCACTTCAGTGATAATACAGGAAATGATGTCATTAAAACAGTTCCTGCAGCTTTTGTTAACATTAAGCTTTGATTTAAAATCTGTTTCTTCCCCAGTAAAAAGTATGTTTACACTGAGAGATCGAAATGCTGATATAGTTGATATCTGCGCTGTTGGATGTTTGTAAGTGTTGTATTTAACTGTATCGAGATTGACGATATGTCAATTGACGTGGTTGACGTTGCATTGCATCATTGCTTACTGCCCATTTGCCTAAAACTGAACTCTGTTCAATTTTGTCACGTCCAACAGTAGCTAATGTTCATGTGGCCATCTCTCAATGCTCTGTTATTATAATTCACATGAATCACTGTCAATGTGAATACACTTTCAGGGTAAGGTTTTTTTTTGTCTGTTTCAGACTGCTACACAATATTCACATGCTGCTTGGACTCTCGAAACAATCTTTTCTCAATTCTCTTGGTAACTAGGCTGTGAATTTCACTCTCTCTCACGACACCACCCACTACCTACAGTTTTAGTTCATCATCACCTGCAACTGGTGTGTATATCTATGTGTGTATATGAGGTTGTCTAAATGTGTGTGTAGTTAAAGCATGGCTCTGGTTTTCAGCCATCTGTTATGGAGTTCACAAACTGTTTTATTGCTGTTCCTCCTGTTAGAATGGGCTCAGCCAATATATACACGCACGCACGCACACACACACACACACACACACACACACACACGCACACACACACACACACACACACACACACACACACACATGTCTGGTTTATTATCTCTGCACACACACACACACCGAGTTGTCATTTTACTAGCTGTTTGTCATATTATAAACTAAGTATTTGTACCAAATGTTGCCGTTTAATAGTATTTAGATTAAACACAACTATGACTGTAATTTCTACATGGTGCAGAGGAAACATTCAATGTACAAATTATGCAAATTATATTAAGATTACAATTTAAATGGATGAATTTTAGAATTTCTTAGGGTTTGTTTTGCCCCCTTATGTTCTGATGAGAGCAGACACTTAAGCTGGCAAGTTTGATGATGATTTTTTTTCATTTATTATTAACTCTAGACCTTTAATGTGAACTTCAGTGTATATTTAAATGAGGTGCTCCCCTTTTTACGTCCCCCGTTTTACTGTTTTCACTAAAATCCAGACAGTTTTAGCTATTGATGCCGGTCTGATTCTGAATCAAGGAGCTTGGTGCTGATGCTTAGGGTAAACATTGCAAACATGCATATTTTTCGTATAGATAATGAAAGTATTAATGTAAAATTTTTGAGAATGAATCATTCCTGGATTATATTTCTCTGTAGAGTCAACTAAGAAAGAAAGTGTGTGCGTGTGTGCGTGCGTGCGTGTGTGTGTGCTCACATAGACGTCTTTCTAGTAAGTATGCTGTTGGTGTATGTGACCTCTGAATCTTGAACGTTTGGGAAAAGTCCGGAAATGAACTGCCACAATTAGAAAGGCTAATTTAGCCATGACACTTCAAAGGCCCAGATTTCTCCTTTCTCTCTCTCTCTCTCTCTCTCGCTTGCTCTCTCTCGCCCTCTCTTTCTTCTCTCTCTCACTCACTCTCTCTCCTCTTGTGTGTGTACATATGTATACATGTCGGATGTGTTTATGTAAATGCTTTTGTATGAGTTAATTATTTGTTTGGAAAGTACATCATCTGTGTTTTTCATTAGCTAATGCAGGCCCTCACACATCATTCCGACACCGCAGGCACACACAATATGCGGATGCATTTTTGCATACGAGTGTATGCGCCACCAATTACATGCTCAGGCGATCGACTATTTATGGCTATTTCTGTACTGTGGCATTCAATAGGACAAGCACGCACATGGTGGTGAGGTGAAGTAGGAAAAGAGCTAGAGAGGCTGACCTACTTTAAGGGGCTGGATTCTGGTAACACACACCTCAGAGAGTGAGTGTGTGAAGGAAGAGATATGGGGGTGTGTGGCAGCTGAATAAGAGATTTCAGTGCTAGGGTGACGCGTGCTCTGATGCGCCACCTAGTGAATGTGCCTAAATCAGTACAGGTAGACCTGCACATGCATGTCATTGTACCTCCAGCGTGTTTGTGAATACATTTGTGTGCACGTTACCTTTGCAGTACTGTGCTTTTTGCTTCATCCGTGTACAAATGATCTTATTCACAGAGCGTTAAATTGCATCACTGGAGTACTTTTGCTTAAATCAGGAGTCCCCCACATCTACTTTCTTTGTGTGTTCCGTCTCATTGAATGTGTCCTCTGGGCTTCAAGAAACCCGAACCTCATTTTGCAGAACCCCCTACATGCACACACAAACACACCATCAATTAAATTGTGCTGTTCTTCTGTGGCACTAGGGCTGCTGGGTAATGTAGTTCCCGCAGCCCCCAGATTTCTGTATGCCAGCGAATGCATCTAACATGGCATGTTGCTATGAAAACAGAGAATTAGAAAGTCAAGCGAGTTGATTTGCTAAACAAGTTTGCTGGTTCCTTAATACTGTTTGTGAAGTTGCATGTTAATGCTGTATTAGATAGAATTGATCATTTATTCAATCTGTAGGCCTGTGGGGATGCAAGGTGCAGACTAGCTGCTCAAAACATGGACAATGTTTTTTAAGGATGATTTGTGTAAATTTGTTGTTAAAATACTTGGCAGAACATTGGCTTAACTGATAATATGGTTTTGCATGACAAATAGATGATGTAAAAGGAAGATGATGTTTGGGAAATCTGTTGAAAACATTCATTTTTTTGCAATCCTATGTTGTAATGCTAGTGGAGCAGAAGTTACACACTTCTTACTTGCCGCATTCTCCGTGTGCATGCGTGTGCATGTGTATGTGTGTGTGCAGACGCTCATTGTCATTCCAAGTCTGTCCTGTGGTCCAAATTTAAACAGGCCATCATGCAGTGATGTGCTCCTTGAATATAATGATGTAATTGCATGGAGAGCTGCACAGCGGCTCCCTGACAGATGTTTGTGACAGGTGCATTGTGGGTCTTCAGGCAAGGGCTTAGGTTTACAAGCTGAAAATTCAAACTGAGGATGTAGATTTGGTTGTTGTGGGCAAATATTTGACGTGTTGCAGGAAACAAATTCATTAAATCTGATGCTCTTTGTAAATATGTTGAAAGATTTGAATAAATGCATCCCAAATGTAGTAATCTGAAAATGCTATTATGCCAGAAGTGACTACTGTTGTTCGAATGTTGTTCCCTTTTTGGTTATAAAATGTTTGATGGTTAGCTTTTGACTTTTAAGAACAGGATTGTTAATCTAAAAATGAAGTAATACGTTATGTAATGAATTTAGCTAAAAGCCAACAGCTAAGTGTAAATGCTAACAAAAGGTTCTGTATCCAGATGCAATTTTGTAAGGAATGTACAGAATGGACTGTTTGTTTCATTGGAGTGTTCATTTGGATACAGAAAAGATGCAGTGGCAGTTAACTGACCTAGAGTCATCCTTCATTGCGTTAAACTGACCAACAACTTTAGACTGCGCTCACATCAGTTATATGGAAGGATATGTTACAGTCAGCGGCTGCTGTGTCTGTGTATCTTAGATAAATATTAGGAAGCCAGATCTCCCTGCAGATGTCCTTGGGCCAGAGACCTCTTTTTTGGGAGATGAAAACACTCATTATGTCCTCTGTTTTTTCGCACCTCCTACTCATCTCTTCATAATGTCTATCATCTGTTTACTTTTCAGTTGCATTAGAAGGAGCAGTTCGATCAACTTTTTTAGTGATGTTAAGTCTCATAAATTGGGTTGTGCATTTGATCAGATTTTAAGTTAAAGGTATATGGGAGACCATCTTTTCAACAGGAAACAAATCATTTAATATTTTGTTTGAACATTGCAAAAAGCATCCACAAAAATGTCCCCAGCATGGTCCTGTGACCTGAGCATGTCTTTAAAATCTTGATCATACTGCATTCTGCTACAAACGTGTTTAGATGAGGGTCAACCTTAGCAACTTTCGCACAGTAACTAAAAAAATCAAAGCTGATTGTGTCGTTTTGTGTGCTTTGCGAATTATGGCGAGGATTAACAGCTGTTGCATATGTTCCGTTAACTTCTAAACAGTCTTTTAAACCGTCTTTAACAGAGAAGAATGTCATGTTCTTGCCCACACACACACGCAGTGTGGGAGGATTGTGGTTTTGGCTGTACATGACGTTTGATGGAGCCTCACTTTGGCATCATCACCAATCAAAACAATGCTCTGCGGAGTACACCGTCTCCATGACAACCAGTGTCATAGTTACCATAGACACTCAGCTTTCTGCCCAAATTCAGCTGTTTGTACATTTATTTATTTGAGCTTCGTTTCTGCAGGAGATCTCCTGTACAAGATCAGGTCTTCAGACTCTATAACATTGTTGTCAGATACGTTTACTTCTGAATCTGTTTTGTAAATCTGATCTGATATGTTTTACCATGTTTTTTGGACATGGTAGTACAATGATTTTCTGGACAGAACCACTGTGGTTATAATGTTTTTTTTTTTTTAGTTGACTTGGCAAACCCAAGTGTCCCCACAATGATACCCATAATTTTTGACCTTGTGGGGACATTTTTTGATCCCCATAAAGAAAATGGGTTTTAAGTCAGAAACAATTCTCTTAAAAATTGGGTGGTTATTTAGTATTATAATCACTGAAGTGCATATTCGATCACTGCACCTGGGAATCTCCGATAGTTTAATGTCTTCTTCATAGGTCTAGAGTCTCTTTTTTCTCACTTAATTCAATCATTTCACCTCACATCATAATTTCATGTCCATTGATTTAATTATTTCCTAAGTGGCCGTGAAATAAGCACGATTATGTACAAAGTGTTACAAAAATCGTCTTTAGGAACAGTCAATCATCATAGATCCCATTTCCATTCTTTCATATCTCTATGTACAGTCAAATAGCATCATGGTTGTGCTCAGAACAGATGAGAGTGATTGAAGCTATGGTCACACAAACCCCATTCTTGAATCAATCCGTCACCAGTCCCCAATCTCACAATGTGGCACCGTTGCCATGGCGAACAAATACTTGGGAATGATGAATTCATGCTTCTGTCTTGTTTACGTAAAGACGTCTCAGAAGAATTCGCTTGCTCTCTTTCTCCGCGCTTAACGCTCTGTTTAGTTTCAGCGTCTCTTCCCTGTTCGCCGGTGACATCAACTCCTCCTTACATGGTCGTTCTTTAAACTCATCCCTCTCTGCACTGTCGTCATGGCGATGCTCTTTAGCCATCTCGCTCAGATTCCCAACATTCCTGATCCTGAACATGTTGCCGTGGTGATAGAGCCGGAGAGGTGATTAAAGGGAGAAATTCGCACAGGTCTTGATTTTGTGCATCACAGAGGGTGGCAGGTCACGAAAGACATGAATACTGGTCTTAGATTTCCTGTAGTTTAGATTTAGGTTCTAGAGTCTGACCTGTCCTGTAGTTTGAAATTTGTTCTGTAATTTACAATAGCGTTTGTATTGTCTACCCTGTAGTTTACTGTCTGTCCCATAATGTTTAGCCTGTTAGAAGTGCCATTCCGTTTCTTTCCTGTAGTTCAGCCAGTTCTGTTCTGTATTTTCATCCGTTCTGTTCTGTAATCAAGTTCAATAATTGAAGGGTGTTCAGTGCACTGTGTTTGTAGTGACTCACTCAGTTTGTCAATGACTTTTGAGGTCATTGATGATTCACACTGAAGAGTATATTTGTTTTTAGATGCTCTTTTAATGAAAACATTACACAGTGATTTTTCTACACCTGTACTGTTGCTTGTATTCGGTTTCAAATGTTGCTGGAGCACCGGCTAGGCCTAGCTTTTCACTATTCAGTTCAAGTTTACTCAGAAGTGTGTAACTGATTAAGGAGGTCTATGGGTTTAATAGACGTGTTGAAACACTCAGCTGTACCCAGATCCGATCAGTGGTGCATTTACAACCTGAGTACTGTGCTGGTTTACATCAACTGCACTTTTATTTCAATTTTCTTTTGATTTTATTCTTTTTATATATATATATATACGTATATACACATTTTAAGTCAATTTTATTTGTTTTATTGTCTTTTAAATTCTAAAGTTGTATTTGTAATTTTAAATCTTCTGTTTTTTAAAGATGTCTTATGCATTATGTATTTTATTTTTCCTTTGTCGATCATTTTACATAAAGCACTTTGAATTACCTTGCGTATGAAATGTGCTATATAAAATAGGCTACTTGACTTGCCTTACAGTGTGCTACAGCTACAGTACAATGCTGTTTTTAAAACGAATCCTAATATGAAGATAATTACATAGTTCAGATACAGCAACTTCTTTTTCTCTCATTAATGCTCATCTCCCACTGTTTTCTTATATTTCACGTCTTGTTAAACTTTTTTCTTTTTTTAGTCTCTGTGTGAGTGTGTTGCCATGGCAACCATAGACATACAGTAAATGAAGCTTGTGTTTAGAGCGCTTTAAAGTCATGGCAAGAGCGGTAAGATCAGATTGTGCTAGGGTATTGACTGATCTATCATGAGCTGAAATAGAGACGGTAGACAGGTAAATGGAGCTGTAACAGCATGTGTGTTCATGCTGTGTGGTGTTTGTAAAAGGTCTCAGTTTGAGCTGGGCAGCCTGCTTGGATGAGACATCTGAAATATTTGGCGCGAGTCCTGTACTAGGGTGTCACACCGGTCTCATCAACATTATTTACATTCCACTGAGAAAAGCGGACCAGCTCTCTCTCTCTCTCTCTCTCTCTCTCTGAAAGCTTTTGTTTCGCTGTGATCATTCCAATAATGCACAAAAGGGCTGATGCCTTTGAATATGTTTGTGTGTTTTGTCTGTGTGTATCATTTACTTGTTTGTTTTTAATGTATTACAGTAATATTGTGTAATGTTGAGGTTATAGAGATCTGTAATATTTTGTGATGTTTAATTACTATTACTATAAATAAAGTAGTTACATACAGCCACAGAAAAAATTAAGAGACCATTTCAGAGACCCCTTTTCTGATTTTTAAATTGACTAATTCTTTGAATGTGTTTAGGTAAAATTATTATTTTAGTTTCATTCCATGAACTACTAACAATATTCTACCAAATTTCAAATAAAAATATTGTTTCAATTTGCATTTATTTGCAGAAATTGAAAACTGGAGGAACTGGTCAAAATAAAATAAAATACTGCAAAGAAAACAACAGTAATATTAGAAGTTCAAAAAAATGTTTTGTGTGATATCCTTGATTTTTATCACAGTTTTCATGTGTCTTGTCATGCTTGTCAGTCTTTCACATTGCTGTTGGATGACTTTGTCACTCCTGAGGTTTGATTTTGTTGAAATTCAACAGACACTGGACTGGAATGGCTACAATACATCTAGAAATGCTGATTTGAAATGAAAATTTGGAACAGTCTCTTAATTTTTTTCACAGCTTTATATGTAATATTCAATGTATATATAAATATAAAGCAGTTGAATATATATATATATATATATATATATATATATCAAGAGTTCAGATGCAAAAGCCTCTTAAGTGCCATCTGACATTTCCCTATAAATTATTATTTTTATCAGGCTCCGA
Source organism: Triplophysa rosa (assembly GCF_024868665.1). Classification (NCBI taxonomy): domain Eukaryota; kingdom Metazoa; phylum Chordata; class Actinopteri; order Cypriniformes; family Nemacheilidae; genus Triplophysa; species Triplophysa rosa. The sequence continues at coordinate 9,770,383 of NC_079913.1, forward strand.
TGTTAATATTAAAAGTTATTTCACTTAAATGGTGAAGAGGATGCATTAATTGCCATTAAAGTCAAATCACTGAACCGAAACGTAAAAGCCTGATAAAACGCTAATTTTAGAAGAAAATTTCAATTGGCACTTAGAGGCTTTTGCCTCTATTTAGTTATAGTTATATTATAGTATATAGTTATCAGTTATATATATATATATATATATACTGTATATATAGTATACAGCCCTGGGGATACAGTATATACAGTTATATACAATATATATATATATATATTTTTTTTTTGTGTCCTTTTCAAGGTTGTGTTGAATGAACCTGTTTAAATGAAGTAAATTGGACTAGTAGCAAAATGCCTTTTTTCAGTGTACAGACAGTTTGCAGGCTTTTTTGTCCTTTTCGAGGAAGCGTGTGTGTGTGTGCATGCGTGCGCGCGCGTGCGTGCGTGCGTGCACTTGACTTCTTGATCAATAATTCTGCTGCATAGACCCCTGTTCATCGAATTAGGGAGGAGGGGCATCAGGGATGGATGGGCACTCTTTCCATTGGACTACTGACAGCCCGTATCTTTATCTCATATTGTGAACATGCTAATGTGAAACTAATGATTCTTTACATGCCTGGTTGTGTGTGTGACTAGGTGAGTGCGCTTATGCACATATGTGATTACGCTAGAAACATGTGCACAAAACATCTGTGTTCTCCTGGGTATACGTCTGTGTGTGTGTATCTAATCTCCATGGGTGTGTAGGCATGTAATAGGGCTGGTGGCTTTCAGTCCCAACAGTTTTAAGCTTCCTTTAAACCCCCCGTGTTTCTCTGTGAGTCACTGGAACGGCAGAGAATGAGTCATATTGCTTTAATCATGTTGTAGAGAAGCTGTCCAACAGATGGACAGAGAGAAATGGAAAAGAAAGGATAAATGAATGAATCCCAGGCAATTTATTGATCTCCTGACTTTAAATAGCTTATTTGTTTTGCTGTTCCATAAGTCATAAGCTGTTATCTCTGTTCTTCTAAGTCACACTCTGTAAATAGAAGTGAAAAACGAAAACAAAGCCATCATCTTGCGTCTTTTTCATCTCTGAAGGAAACATCTTACTTTGGTTCTTTGTTTTTAACTGGCCAGCAGCAAAAAAAGTTTACTCCGCCCACTCAAACTCCACTGCCAATTAGGTGACTTACAAGGTTTTTCTTCTTCGAGAAAAGCATCACTGCCTCGTCCATCCTTAATGCTGTTTTCAGATGCGCTGTCTTACCCCGCTGGGATCAACTTCTACTGTCACATACAGGTTTCCGTGAACAAGAGATGTGATGCCTTTTCTTCCAGAATGGTCGATACAATGCTAGAAAACCAGGAAAACGGCAAAGTGTGAGACGCATTATAGAGACGTGAACTCTTTATTCATTGCTGATTTTTGTAGTGCTATTACTATTGCTTATTTTTCAAACCTGTAGTGCTTGGTCTTAAATGACAACACTTGCATCATTCTGTATTGTTTTTTCTATAACTGATATCGCATAATAGAAATGATAGACATTTCCTGGTGGGCTCTTTAGACCTAACTCAATCACCAACCACCCATAACATCTTAGGAACTGCTTAGCAACATGTTAACAACAGCTCAGAACACCTTAGCAATTCCCTGGCAACCACCTAGAACTTCCTTGCATCATTTCTAAGAAAAATGTAAGATGTTGTTACGTTATCTCTCAACTACAATTTTATGAAGTAAATCAAAATAGACCCTGTTGATATTCTACCTATACCTAAAAAACTCTCCTGCACATAGAGAACATCATCAAAGATGAGCTAACATTAAAGGAAATCAATGTCATGATCAAATTGTTAACAGTGTTTGCTGCATGTAAGCATGGCTTGAGGTAAAGCTTAAGAAGGTTTAGTCCCCCGGCGTGTGTACTTGTTCTCTGATTCTACCTGAGGTTTCGAGACGGCCACCCAGCATACAGACGTACACACACACTCGTGCTCAAAAACTAGAAGCTGCGGTAA